>NC_079212.1:8049014-8056514 GCF_029633865.1 Lampris incognitus | reverse complement strand
TCGGATAGATGCAGGTTTAAAGGGGTCAGGTCCAGGTTCAAAGTTCAGGGCCTGTGGTACCATCTCCTAGGCGATGGCGTTCTCCAGGGGTTCCTTGTCGTCCGCCGTGGCATGATCCGCACCTTGTGCCGCCGCCAACTCCTCATTCTCCTTCAGCTCCCGCTGGTACTTGGCCATGATGGCGGCGTAGGCGCAGCCGTACACCGCGGCCGCCAGCATCATCAGGCAGACGATCCCGCACACCACGCCCGTGATGATCACCGTGGCGATGGCGTGGCGCAGGTTCACGGGCCGCGGCCTCTGCTTGGGCTCGCACTCCGGCAGGCTACCTCCTCCTCCTCCTCCTCCTACCCCGCCAACGCCCGTTCCGCCAAACCCCTCCCCGTCACCCACGAGGACGTTATGGGCGTGGCTGTCGTGGTGGGCGTGGTTCCCGTGGGCGTGGCCTCGTAGCATCCTCTCAGATTCCAGGTGGTGTATATTGGCGAACAGGTAGTTGTAGCTGGTGGTCATGCAGGCGTGGAATAGTTGGTAGGGGACTCTCTGGAGGTCTCTGTTCCTCATCTCCTCCGGCTGGGAGCACAGCACCTCATCCAGCACACCGCCTTCACAAAACAAATAATTCACTTGACTGTTAAAATGAAAAATCAAATCATTTCCACCTTCATCACCTGTGTGCTTTACCGCCTCCCGTCTCCTTTTGAGTATGTGAATGGGAGCCAACTGAGTGAAATAAGCATCGAGAGCTCAGTTTACTATTTGTGTCACCAGCTGTTAGCGCTGTCACTTATTTGTTTTGTACTCAAAACGTGAAATGTTGTATTTGCTTAAAAATATGATATCAAGTGGTTCCCCACGACTGTGTTAAGTAACATCTAAGACAGTGTTCCCCAACCCGGTCCTCAAGGACCCCCTATCCTGCAGATTTTCTTTGCACCCCTGAACCTGTTTGTAGTTATTCAACCAATCAGCAATGAGTTATGTCAGACGTTGCACACCTTGCATAATTAAGTGCTGTGAGATGATTGGTTGAGTAAGTGCAAGCAGGGCTACCTATGCAGGGTTATAGTGAAAACCTGCAGGATGGGGGTCCTTGAGGACTGGGTTGGGAAATGCTGGTCGAAGAAACTTGATTTGTTAATATGTACTCAAGGAATTAGAAGTTGCTTAACACAGTTGCGTTGAACCACCTGACATAACATCTAAAAGTAAATCTGGGGCGTTCGGGTAGCATAGCGGTCTATTCCTGTTGCCTACCAACACGGGGATCGCCAGTTCAAGTCCTCGTGTTACCTCTGGCTTGGTCGGGCATCCCTACAGACACAATTGGCCGTGTCTGTGGGTGGGGAAGCCGTGTTGAGTATGTGTCCTGGTCGCTGCACTAGCACCTCCTCTTGGTCGGCCGGGGCACCTTTTCAGGGGGAGGGGGAACTGGGGGGAATAGCGTGATCCTCCCACAGGCTACGCCTCCCTCGCAAAACTCCTCGCTCAGGTAAAAAGAAGCAGCTGGTGACTCCACATGTGTCGGAGGAGGCATGTGGTAGTCTGCAGCCCTCCCCAGATCGGCAGAGGAGGTGAAGCAATGACTGGGACAGCTCGGGAAGAGTGAGGTAATTGGCCGGATACAATTGAGGAGAAAAAGGGGGTAAAAATCCCCCCCCCCCAAAAAAGGTGATATAGAAGGTTTTACTTGCATCTCTGTTGATGGTGTTTCTGTGAAATCCTACCTGGAATGAAACCACATGGGCAACACCGAGTGACATAATACAAGGGAGAGACTAAGAGAGAATAGTGGTGGGGATGCAGAAAAAATATATTTAACAATTTTCTCACCAATACGAATTTTAACGTTAATTTAAAGGGAAAATCATCCGTGATATATTACAACAGCCTGTATTGTAGATTTTAGATGCACTCTCTCAGAAGCCAATTTTTTGGTGGGTTGGGATTACGTTCGTCTACCCTCCCTCCTCTCGCTCTCTTTCTATTCCCTTTAAGATCTAGTTGTCATAGTGCATGGTCGACAGTACCGTAGGAAAGCTTGCATTCCACCTCACAGCCCATGTGTACCGTCACACTTCACCAAGCATAACCCAATGGCAAAATGAACCGCAGCCTATCTGAGCAACCTCTCCACTGTGGCCCTTTAAAGATGCTGCAGCTAGCACGCCGCTGAGTACGAGACGTTGTACCCAGTGTCACAACATAGTCGAGGGAATTCCTGCTTCTGGATAATACTTCTGGTCTGTGGTGTCGAGGTCAGTCTGTCAATCTGCAGGAAAATCCCACACACACTCATCCCATGGTGTCATATGTGTATTGATGCAACTGACAAAGCAGTAAATGAAATTAGATGTAGGGTTAAGATTAGATAGTGGTGAACCCACCACGTCTCTAGGCACCTAAGGGTACCTTGCACATCATACGTTGACGCTTTGTCTACGGCGTCAACATATGACGCTGTGGGATGAAAATGGGTTTGAACATCACATGATGGCGGTTCTAAAAAAAAAACAAATGATACCATAAACATGAGATTTATTGTGTGAGATGCACCGGGAAAATGTTTTGACGTGATTTCAAAATGTTTATCTTACGTGCTTTTATTCTTATCGCTCCCAGAAATGTACTCATTTCATCGAAATGTACATGGAACAGCACATTTCTCACACACACACACACACACAGCCTTTTTAATAATTGGACAGAACCTTTAGTCTGGTTTAATCCGTCTGGGTCTCTGGGGCAGAAGTATTACAGTCGTACACCACGTAGCATCTCCATTATGGAGCTTTACGGCACGATGTGGGCGAGTCTCTTTCAGCTCTCTGGAGTCGTTGTCCGCCTAGCTAGTATAAGCTGGTCATTTTGAGATGGTCTCAACCCGTGTGTGCTCATCTAGTCTTAGAAAACTTGTTTGTGTAATGCATTTCAAAGGTCAGTATTGCTCTAGCTAGAAATCCTAGCCAGCGGGCAAAGGTGTTAGGTCAGACAAATGCAGATTGCTCAAACCCGGCTCTCTAACCTTTGAAGAGGTAGGTTTCCAGCCAGAGTTTGAGGCCTATCAGCTGGCAGTCACATCTCCAGGGGTTTCCTCGCAGCGTCAGGCTGTCCAGGCCACCCAGGGCCTCCAACAGGGAGCGGTCCAGTCGCGTTAGCCGGTTATGGGCCAGACCCAGGTGGCTTAGGTTCCTCAGACTGTCCCCCATGGCCCCCGGCAAGCTCCATAGACTGTGAGGAGGATATGGAAAGGAGACAGGATTAGTTTCAGCAAAGGATGCTCCAATATCACGTCTTCCCCGTTGATACAGTTTCTGAGTACAGATCTTTAATTATGGGCCAGTACAGAGTGTCGATCCCATCCATTACCTTTGCTGAGCAGTGCACGCTCAGACCATTAGTTTGGGGTCAATGGATAAGATAATTGAGATAGAATCCGTTTTTTTTTTTTATTAAAGAAGTACAGGATTTTAGATTTCATGTGCCAAAAATGTGCAGTAAATCAAACCATTTTAGTTTTATTTATGACCTGTTACTCTTCTGGTATCAGATTGTAATCTTAAAAACTCTCCGATACGATACTTAATTTTAGCCTGGTATCTGATACCACTATCGGTATCGATGCATTACCTTAAATGCTGTAAATGCGCAGTGGGGGGATTAAGATGGAACCGCTTATAGTGTTCAAAAGTTGCTGGATGGACTCATTCCTATACTAACACTGTTTTAAATAAACCAGCTGTTGTGACCAAACACTCCGCTTTAAGTGATTCATTTTGGGTCTTTCATACATGGGGAAAAAAATAAATTTTAAAACCAAGGTTACTCAGGAAATATTATAATGTTAAATTCGTTTTAAATTCCTGAATTTAAATTCTTTCTGTGCTATTTCCACTCCGAAAATCCTCCTCCAAACTCACCAGATAGCCTCAAGTGTCATAGGCTTAGTGTCATTTCTAGCCTCAGCCTGCTGTTATTAAAGATGTTAGACCACGCTAAGCCATGTTCCTGTAAGCTACAGTCTATTTTCACCTGCCGACAGTAGAGTGCTGTCCTTCGGAAAAGACAGGTTTTCTGTAATAAGCTTATAAAAGTGTAAGTTAGATGGTCATTCGAAGAAAAAAAATAGCCTCCTTGATTTCACTTAAAGTGACTGAGCTCTTGTAGTGATGATATCGGCCTGGGTGGATGTGATCTGTACAAGTAGTTTCCACTGTAATAGGAAGTACGCTGTGCGGTATCCTGTCCTTTGTCTGCTGTGGTACCTGTTGTGGGACAGGTCCAGGTGTGAGAGCGAGCGGATTGGTCCCAGCATTCGCTTGTCGAGCTCTCGCAGGCCATTGTTGGCCAGACTGAGGCGGTGCAGAGTCCTCAGACCCAAAAGGGCAGACGGCGACACAGAGGTTATGGAGTTATTGGACAGATCGAGGATGCGGACGAGGGGCGTCTCCCGGAAGGCACTGGACCCCAGCCCCCGGATGCGGTTGCCCTGGAGATACAGCTCCTGCGTGTCCGCGTGGAGCCGTTTGGGGATGTCGTAAAGTCCCTGCCCGCGACAGTCCACCACTTTGGCGTTGCTGTCGCAGCTACACTCCTTCGGGCAGGTGTGGGCTGGACAGGAGAGGAGAGAGAGGAGGACGCCTACCAATACTGCTGAGGAAAGAGAGAAAGAGATAGTTAAGCTCTATATTCAGGAATCAGGAACACGTTATTCGTCATTTCCCCCAGCCCACAGCGGTACAACACAAAGACAAAAACACACATCCCCAAAACTACAAGATCTACAAGAACACAGATCCAAACTAACACATATATCCAAACTAAACAAAAAAGAAAATCACGGTCCAGGAGAACGAACGCCAGCCTGGATGACTGTTGGAACTGCCGGTCTGCATGGGCTAGCAGTTAGCTTAGCCTGCCCCATTTCTGCATCCTGTCAGACCGCCCTCGGTGTTTCCTCTTCAGAGGCAGCTCCAGGCAAGGGCTGTGGTCCTTGGGCCCACCGGATGCAGCAGACCAAGTTCCCTCAGCCAATCCAACGCCAGCTGTCCCAGCCAGACACCCTCGACACACCGTCACATGACGACACCAAAAACACCACAGTCAATGCCAGGCGAGGCTGCCGCCAGACCGCTCTCGGTCTGATCGGAACTGCTGGTCTGCATGGGCTAGCAGTTAGCTTAGCCTGTCAGACCGCCCTTGGTGTTTCCTCTTTGGGCGCAGCTTCAGGCAGGGGCTGTGGTCCTTGGGCCCACCGGATACAGCAGACCAGGTTCCCTCAGCCAATCCAACGCCAGCTGTCCCAGCCAAACACCCTCGACACACCGTCACATGATGACACCAAAAACACCACAGTCAATGCCAGGCGAGGCTGCCGCCAGACCGATGATGACTGTCGGAACTGCCGGTCTGCATGGGCTAGCAGTTAGCCTAGCCTGCACCGCTTCCGCTTCCTGTCAGACCCCCCTTTGGTGTTTCCTGTTCGGGCACAGCTCCAGGCAGGGCCGTGGTCCCTGGGCCCACAGGACAAACAGACCAAGCTCTCCCAGCCGATCCAGCGCCAGGCGTCAAACGAAGACACAACCTTAAGACATGGACAAAGACACTGCATGTGAATTTGCCCCACCATCTTCCCACACCGGTTCTGGGTGAGGCCACTGTAAACATGAATTCGCGCCGCCATCTTCAACATGTTTTTATCCGTAGCGTCAAATATAGGACGCATAAGATAGCCTTCAGCATCTGCATAGAGACACACCAGGTGTCCAAGATGTGTTGGATGCCTTGAGTTTTTGTTTTTGTTTTTTTTTTGTTTTTTTTGCCGACGCCAACAATTTTTCTCTTATGGTGGTTTTCCCCACTAAATGAGTATCAATGACATACAGGTTAGGTCGTGGTTAAGTTCAGGGTTAAGGTTCAGTTGTGGGTAATTTTTGGGGTTTTGAATTATTGCGGTGATGATTAGAGGGAATATCCTTCAACAATTCCAAATTACCAAATAGAGTTCTTTAGATTTGGGGTCCATATACTTCCTATTTTAGAGATGAGTAAGTGTACATGTGACAGTCCTGTACGGCGTGCTGATCTATTTCACACCTCAGATATATATTATTTCTCTATCGGCTATCCGTTTGTATGTTTACTGTCTGTTCTCAGTTGTTTCTAACAAAGTTCAAAAACCTGGTTATGAGATAATAATAACGATTAAAAAGAATGTGTCAAAGTAAAGTAGAGCTCAACCTGCCTCGAGTATGTACCTTGCATGTTGTGTATCAGTGTAATAGCAAAATCACTGATAAAAGATGTCATGGGATGAGGATAGTCTCCTATATAGTAAGTCAGCCTGCTTTTCATCCGACTGAAATGACTCAAATCATGTGACAGATCCATCCATCCGTCCATTATCTTAACCGCTTATCCTGCCCCTAATTTGACATAATGCATATACCTGTACATGTAGTGTGGTGTAAATCTCCAGTGCAACGTGTATGCAGTTATGTACATTCACACACAAGCAAATTGTCGCCGACGGCCATTGAACAGCTCCACTACAGGACCGGCCATCTTTTGAACCAGTCTTCTTTTTCATCGTTTAAAATAATGATAAAAAAGAGAATTCCTGAGGTGGTTGAACTACCCTGGTATAGCTTCACCCACCAGTTCCCACCCCCAACTTCAATCAGTCGTGACCCCCACCCCCACCTCCACCCACGCTGCACCCACACACCCATTCACACACAGTGGATATACTGGATGCCCGATTCCCTTTTGAAACAACTTTATAAGTCCCTTCCTTGCGAACATCACGGTAGTATTTATAGCGCTGGCTTGCAGTGGCTCGAGGCTCAGTGAGATGAGACTCTGACCCGAGCCCGGGAACACAGCGAACCCAGTGCAGCGTTACACACATAGATCTGGAACAGACAGAAGGGATGCTTTATGATTTATCGGGGCATGATCCATAGGTATCTCTGTAGGTAACACAGAATCGGGCTGCAGTGGAGATTTAACGTTTTCTCTTTTTGAGTTACTTGACTAAAGTTGGATAATAACTCAATATGGTGGCTTGTTGTCTTTCAGTGGTATTGTATTTGGTTTAAATTCACATATTATCCTATGGTGATACTCAATTTTGTTGTATAACTTGATGATATTTGAAGGAGTGTTATTTAAGTTTAGGTATTTATTGTATTACATTATACTTTACCCAACAGTTCAATGTGATGAACCTCAGTTGGATTCATAAATGTGGTGTTTTAGCATATTTATGCAGATGACATATATATATATATATATATATATATATATATATATATATATATATATATAATTCGTTATGATTATCATGATGTTTCCCATATTGCCCAGCAATACTTAAAAGTTACTGCAAGATACTCTTCAGTCTAGGGTTATTAAATCATTCATTTTAATGCACATGCCACCAGAACATTCAAATAAGTGGTCATTTTTTCCTAACAGTCATTGGTCCTAATGCATAAA
>NC_079212.1:8026514-8044014 GCF_029633865.1 Lampris incognitus | reverse complement strand
AGCATGGGTTGTGTGCGCACACTGATTCACACACATGGCTGTATACATGGGTACGCACAAACAAGCTCGCAAAAAAAAACGCACACTGACCGACAAACTCCTTGTTAGAACGTCCGCCCCATGTGGGATTTGGTCCAGGTTGTCATCTCCCGGCTCGGGATCGCTCCAGTAGCGGATTGGCGACGGGGTCGGATTTGTGGTGGATTTTTGTGTCTCTTCAGCTTTGAAATTTCAAAGCCTGCTAAGGGCATAAATACCCCTGGTGCTCTTAAATCAAACCCCACTGAAATTAAATGTTCCCGCATAGTGCAGAATATACACTGGTGAGCCAAAACAGTATGACCACCTGCCTAATGTGCCGTTGGTCCTCCACGTGCCACCAAAACAGCACCGACCCGCTGATGCACGGATCCTACTAGACCCCCCGAAGGTGTCCTGTGGTATCTGGCACCAAAACATTAGGTCGTTCAAGTCCTGTGAGGTGGGGCCTCCATGGATCGGACTTTACGGTCCAGTACATCCCACAGATGTCCTGGAGAATTTGGAGGCCAAGGCAGCACTTTGAACTCTTCATCATGTTCCTCACGTCATTCCTGAACAATGTGTGCGGTGTGGCAGGACACGTTATCCTGCTGAAGGAGGCCCCTGCCATCAGGGAGCACCGCTGCCATGAAGGGGTGTACCTGGTCTGCAACGATGTTTAGGTAGGTGGCACATGTTGAATTGATGTCCACATGAATGGCCGGACTCGGGGTTTCCCAGCAGAACATTGCCCAGTGCATCACACTGCCTCCACCGGCTTGTCTTCCCAGAGTGCATCCTGGTGCCATCACTTCCCCAGGTAAACGGCACACGCGTACACGGCCATCCGCATGATGTTAAAGAAAAGGGGACTCATCGGACCAGGCAACCTTCTCCCACTGCTCCATGGTCCAGTTCTGATGGTCACGTGCCCATTGTATGAACTTTCGACGGTGGACAGAGGTCATCATGGGCACTCTGACCGGTCTGCAGCTATGCAGCTCCATACACAGCAGGGTGTGATGCACTGTGTGTTGTGACACATTCCTCCCGTCACCATCATTAACATTTTCTGACTTGTGCCACAGTAGACCTTCTGTCAGTTCAGACCAGACAGGATAACCTTCATTGTCCTCATGCATTAATGAGCCTTGGATGCCCGACACCCTGTTGCCGGTTTGTGGTGTGTCCCTCCTCGGACCACCGCTGGTAGGTACTCACCACTGCTGACCAGGAGCACCCCAGAAGCCCTGCTGTTTCAGAGAGGCTCTGACCCAGTCATCATAACAGTTTGGCCCTTGTTAAAGTGGCTCAGGTCTTTACTCCTGCCCATTTCTCCTGCGTCCAGCACGTTGGCTACGAGAACTGATTGTTCACTTACCATCTAATCTACCCAGGCCTTGACATGTGCCCTTGTTTGGACATGATCAGCGTTATTCGGTTCACCCTGCGAGGGGTCATAATGTTTTGGCTCATCAATGTATACAGAGTGGGCCAGTGTATTGGGGGGCAGTGCCCAACAGCGACCACAAACTAATGCCCCTTGACCCTCTTATACAATTTCACAATACAAACCGGCGGAGTACTCGTTAAACTGAACGCACAGTCATCCATCACTTTAAATGCTGTCATAAATACTCCAGTGTTATTGGCTCAACATGGCAAACTTGACATGGATGTGTGCCTATAAGTGGAATACACTTGGCTATCTATCCCCGGTTTAATACGGTGTGCTCCTGTTGTTGTTGTTGCCCCTGCATCTTAAATTAGCCTCGCCTCCTGGGTTTCCATGTGGGCTGCTGGTGGGCTGCTGCTCAACAGGACCTGGCAGTGCTTATGATGGGATAATCTGCACCTGTTCCCCAGGGCTAGGGCTAAAACAGGCCATGGCAGCACTGAGCAACACACACACACACACACACACACACACACACACACACACACACACACACACACACACACACACACACACACTCTCTAAGCTGCAGTCTTCGTGTCCAGCCAAATATTTCCCACCGCTAATATCACCTCAACGAGCTCATGACCAGTGGAGCCATTTATGCTGGGCGTTTTTGCAGCCTGTACTGTGTCTCGCTGATATTGTTGTCCATGCACCATATTCACACAGGCGGGGACAGTCACAGTCACAGCGGTCACTTTGTCTTGTAGTGCAGCATGTGCCATTATAAGGGGCCGTGCACATTTGTACGTTATGTGAAACATAGCATACAAAGAGCATCTCAAATGTTGGTTTGGACACCGATGCCTCCATAATGCCGTTAAGCACCCAGAATATATTTGATTAGTTCACGAGCTTTTAATCGGCCCAACTCAGAACCATAAGAGGTGACTGGATGCTCATCTACATTTGGTGATTTAGTCTTTTAGTCTGAACTGCTTTTTTTGGGTGGGGGGGTATATAGCTATATATATACTATATAGATATATATAAAGTCCAGTGAGTCAACTAAATTCTTAATGAGACAGTACAAGCCTGTTTCATGCCGTAAGCAATCATCAGCTGTCAATAAGGCTACTCGAGGAAAGGACATACCATTTCCTGCCTCGTCATGCACGTCACGTGCACAACGTCCAGTCTCACCGGATGATTTTGCTCCTTATTTGTTGAGCACTTTCCTACCTTTTAACAAAGTTATTTTTATCGGGAATCAGGAACAATACTGGCAACTTACTCATACTTTAAATTGTTATACTGAAAAATATATTTTGATTTTTGAATTTATTTTATATTGAATATTTGACATTTGAATATATATATATATAATAAAATAAATTCAAATGTCAAAATATATTATTGTTCAGTGTGTATATATATATATATATATATATATATATATAAAATCCAGTGTCAAAATATATTATTGTTCAGTGTATACATACATACATACATATACATACACACACACACACACACACACACACACACACACACACACACACACACACACACACATATATTACCACAACCATTAAGAGGATCACGCTGTTAAGTTAAGAGGATCACACTCGGAGGATTATGCTATTTCCCCCATATTTTAAATATATATATATATATATATATATATATATATAAATTCAAATGTCAAAATACATCATTGTTCAGTATTAAATTCAAATGTCAAAATGCATTATTGTTCAATATATATATATATATATATATATATATATATATATATATATATATATATATATAGTATGTACACACCGAACAATAATATATTTTGAGTTGAATTTATATTATATATATATATATATAAAATATACTGAACAATAATATATTTTGACTTTTGAATTTATTTTACTGCCCAAGGCTGTTCAGCATTTAAATGAAGCTCTGATGTGCTTTTGTGGCACATGGCAAAACTCACAACCCCCCCCAAAACATGCCAAGACCCTGCTGAGAGGAAGCCGTAGGGGCCCTGAGCACCGAGGATTAGCGGGGGGGAGGGATGCGGATGAGGGATGAGGATGAAGATGAGGAGCAGAGGCGGAAAAGGCTCCGTCCTTATTCATCTCTGAAAACGCTCTTTTACCACATAGAGGTTCTTCGATGATTGTTTTGATTCCAGGTGTGGAGTTCTGGTCAGGATTGTGTTTCCAGGGCCGGGGCCTGCGGTGTCCAGGCTGATGCAAGTGAAGGCGGCTCTGCATCCCGGCTCGGCGAAGACTTGTATGGTTCAAACAGGATGATAGACTGAGCACTTGGATGTGTTTCATGTGAGGCCTGGCGGGGGGATGTAGGTAGACTGCATCCAGGAAACAGCCACAGTCGTGTATGCAGTAGTGCAATATTACTTCATTCACACACACACACACACACACATACTCACACACACACATACACACATACATGAATCGATCTCCACTGCAATGTCACACAGCCCATTGTGTGTCAGGCTCAGAATTCAGGCATAACCCAGAAGTCCCATTTTGTCAAAGTCTGAATTTGTTTTCTTACACTGATGTGTGTGTGTGTGTGTGTGTTATGTGTGTGTTGTGGCTGGTCAGAGATGCATCTCGACGCCGCTTGTATGTAAACGATTCCTCTCTCGCCTTGAGGATGACTTCTGCTGTCACGCAGCTGCCATATAGGATCACCGTATAACACCCACATGTCCTCACACAGAGCGTGCACCCACACACACACACACCCACGCACACACAACGCACACACAAAACACGTCCACAACACACACACACACACACACGTTGAGTTGTAGCGTGTCATTTGCTGTGCTGTCTCTGTTCCAGCTGTTGGCATCCAGATGAAGCTGGAGTTCTTTCAGAAGAAGTTCTGGACAGCCAGTAGACAGGTGTGTGAAAACACACACACACACACACACACACACACACACACACACACACACACTCACGTCTTAATATGTGTACACAGCTTGTAGACACTCCGGCACGTAGAGGCGAAATGCTTCTAGAGACAGACAGCTCAGCTGAACATCCACATATGGTTAATTTATGTACCGCTGGTCTGAGAACGGGAATATGAAGGACAGTTGAAAACGGACATTTGACCTCCATGTTACTGCCTGGTTAAATGATTACATCCACGTTACTGCCTGGTTAAATTATTACTTCCATGTTACTGCCTGGTTAAATTATTACTTCCATGTTACTGCCTGGTTAAATTATTACATCCACGTTACTGCCTGGTTAAATTATTACATCCACGTTACTGCCTGGTTAAATTATTACATCCATGTTACTGCCTGGTTAAATTATTACTTCCATGTTACTGCCTGGTTAAATTATTACATCCACGTTACTGCCTGGTTAAATTATTACATCCATGTTACTGCCTGGTTAAATTATTACATCCACGTTACTACCTGGTTAAATTATTACATCCATGTTACTGCCTGGTTAAATTATTACTTCCATGTTACTGCCTGGTTAAATTATTACATCCACGTTACTGCCTGGTTAAATTATTACATCCATATTACTGCCTGGTTAAATTATGACATCCATGTTACTGCCTGGTTAAATTATTACATCCATGTTACTACCTGGTTAAATTATGACATCCATGTTACTGCCTGGTTAAATTATTACATCCATGTTACTGCCTGGTTAAATTATTACATCCGTGTTACTGCCTGGTTAAATTATTACATCCATGTTACTACCTGGTTAAATTATTACATCCATGTTACTGCCTGGTTAAATTATTACATCCATGTTACTGCCTGGTTAACTTATTACATCCGTGTTACTGCCTGGTTAAATTATTACATCCATGTTACTGCCTGGTTAAATTATTACATCCATGTTACTGCCTGGTTAAATTATTACATCCGTGTTACTGCCTGGTTAAATTATTACATCCATGTTACTGCCTGGTTAAATTATGACATCCATGTTACTACCTGGTTAAATTATTACATCCATGTTACTGCCTGGTTAAATTATGACATCCATGTTACTACCTGGTTAAATTATGACATCCATGTTACTACCTGGTTAAATTATTACTTCCATGTTACTGCCTGGTTAAATTATTACATCCATGTTACTGCCTGGTTAACTTATTACATCCATGTTACTACCTGGTTAAATTATTACATCCATGTTACTGCCTGGTTAACTTATTACATCCATGTTACTGCCTGGTTAAATTATTACATCCATGTTACTGCCTGGTTAAATTATTACATCCATGTTACTGCCTGGTTATCTTATTACATCCATGTTACTGCCTGGTTAAATTATTACAGCCATGTTACTACCTGGTTAAATTATTAAATCCATGTTACTACCTGGTTAAATTATTAAATCCATGTTACTACCTGGTTAAATTATTACATCCATGTTACTGCCTGGTTAAATTATTACATCCATGTTACTACCTGGTTAACTTATTACATCCACGTTACTGCCTGGTTAAATTATTACATCCACGTTACTGCCTGGTTAAATTATTACATCCACGTTACTACCTGGTTAAATAATTACATCCATGTTACTGCCTGGTTAAATTATTACATCCATGTTACTGCCTGGTTAACTTATTACATCCATGTTACTGCCTGGTTAACTTATTACATCCATGTTACTGCCTGGTTAAATTATTACATCCATGTTACTACCTGGTTAAATTATTACATACATGTTACTGCCTGGTTAAATTACTATATCCATGTTACTGCCTGGTTAACTTATTACATCCACGTTACTGCCTGGTTAAATTATTACATACATGTTACTGCCTGGTTAAATTACTATATCCATGTTACTGCCTGGTTAACTTATTACATCCACGTTACTGCCTGGTTAAATTATTACATCCACGTTACTGCCTGGTTAAATTATTACATCCATGTTACTACCTGGTTAAATTATTCAGTACACTGGATTATAAACCTCAATTTGTGAATGGAGCTTATCAGAGCTGACATGGTCATACATATCCAGACCCGGTGTCATGACATGGTGGCCCAGTGGTTAGTTAGTGCGGTCGCCTCATCCTGGGTTCCAACCCCGGGGTTGTCCAACCTTGGGTGTCATCCCAGGTCGTCCTCTGTATAGAGTTTGCATGTTCTCCCCGTGTCTGCGGTGGGTTTTCTCCGAGTGCTCCACTTTCCCCCGCCATCAAAAAGACATGCATGTTAGGGTTAGTACTCCTGTGTGTGCCCCTGAGCAAGGCATGGTAAGACAAACTGGAGCTGGTCCCCGGGCGCTGCCTGGCGGCTGCCCGCTACTCCTAGCTACACAGGTAGGATGAGTTAAATGCAGAGAGACAGTTCCCCAAGGGGGTAAATAAAGTATCTCGAAATAAAAAAAATGATCCAAAAGCTGGTTTAAACCATTTTTTGGGGGGGTCCCCCCCCCCCCAAATTGTGCCTGGCCAATCACCCTGCTCTCTGAGTCGTCCCGGTCGCTGCTCCACCCCCTTTGCCCATCCGGGGAGGGCTGCAGACTACCACATGCCTCCTCCAATACATGTGGAGTCACCAGCCGCTTCTTTTCACCTGACAGTGAGGAGTTTCACCAGGGGGACGTAGCGCATGGGAGGATCACGTTATTCCGCCCAGTTCCCCCTCCCCCCCGAACAGGCGCCCCAACCGACCCAAGGAGGCGCTAGTGCAGCGACCAGGACACACACCCACATCCGGCTTCCCACCCACAGACACGGCCAATTGTGTCTGTAGGGACGCCTGACCAAGCCGGAGGTAACACGGGGATTCGATCTGGCGATCTCCGTGTTGGTAGGCAACGGAATAGACCGCTATGCTGCCCGGAAGTCCCAGTTTCGGTCTAATGTAAAACTTAAATACATGATACACGGATGCCATTTAATTCCTCGAAACCAGAGAGGGGCATGGTGTGGGTGTAGACATCCTCAGGCCTACATGTAGAGTCTAGACGTTTACCCTGGTCTGTCTCCGTCCTGCAGTGTGCAGCGTTGGATGGGAAGTGCTCCATAAGCTGTGACGAAGAGGTCGGTCTCGCTCCTTTCTCTTTCCCCTGTCATATTCTCCCTTTTATACCACTCCTGTAGTCCTTCTCTTTTTGTTTAACCTTTTTCTTTTTTTGTCTTTCTTGATCAGAACATCAACTGTTACCTCATCGACAACAACGGCTTCATTCTGGTAGCAGAGGACTACACCCTGGTGAGACACACACACACACACACACTCAGATAATACTCTGTTATTTTCCTTGCAGACGTGACAGCATGCTTATTCTAAACGTAATCCCTCAGCATGGGGGTCCAGGTGTGCTTTTAAATCCAGGACGGAGTCTGAAGGTCTTCAAGACCCCGTTGAGGAGTCACTTTCATGCTGCAGACACACAGCCAGACATTTTAAATCACAAAGGAAAAGACACAAAACTGCACATGTAACGTCTGACTGACAAATATCCAGTTCTTCAGATCGTAGACAGATAACACACATAAACAAAACATGGACACACACTCGCGCACGACGCACACACACAACAGTGACAGGAGAAAGACTGGACGCACACACCCTCCATAATCACACGGTGTCCTGTGCTGCGGTGACATGATGTCCACCCTGCTTCTGTCGCTGTCGGTGGGGTTGTGGTCATTTTTCAAGCTGACATTAAAGAGGCTTTGTGTTGTTGCTGCTGTTCCACCGTCCCTCCCTCCATCTTTGTGCTCAGGCACGCTCTCTGTTCCATCTTCATCTCGTTTTCCGGCTCCATCATCCTCCCTGCGTCCATTCTCCCGCTCCCTGTATTCTTTTCCCTCCTCTACCTCTCTCTTTCTCTCTGTCACTTTTCATTGGCTGCTGGAGGCTTCTATTCAAATCTATTTTTTTAATGTCCCAATTGTACTTGTCCAATTACCCCACTCTTCCGAGCCGTCCCGGTCGCTGCTCCGCCCCCTCTGCCGAGCCGGGGAGGGCTGCAGACTACCACATGCCTCCTCCCATACATGTGGAGTCACCAGCCGCTTCTTTTCACCTGACGGTGAGGAGTTTCACCAGGGGGACGTAGCGCATGGGAGGATCACGCTATTCCCCCCCTGTTCTCCTTCCCTCCTGAACAGGCGCCCCAACCAGCCAGAGGAGGCGCTAGTGCAGCAACCAGGACACGTACCCACATCCGGCTTCCCACCCGCAGACACGGCCAATTGTATGTAGGGATGCCCGACCAAGCCGGAGGCTACACGGGGATTCGAACCAGCGATCCCCGTGTTGGTAGGCAACGGAATAGACCACTACGCTACCCGGACGCCCCCTGGCCTTGACTATACTGACTTGTATCTGTGCAGTTTGTCACTAGAGGGCGTGTTTTCACAGTCCTCTACTGGAGAAGGAGCTCTCTGTGCACTTCCCTAAAATGTGAGATTCAAATGTACCCCAGGTAAGCTAGATTTGGTACGTCACAAATCTGAAAGCCAGTCGCTGTCTAATATGGAACTGCGGGGGCAGGCAAAGAAACCTGAAACCACCTGCGCAGAGCGGACTTGTCAGTACAGAGAGCGAGTTTGCATTCGCATGGTGAAAGTTTTGACAGCGAACACGGTGGAGTGTGCAGCTTTTGGCTGTAAACCGGACCCTGGAGTATCCTCCCGCTATCTACCAAACAAATCCCACTATACTGCTGGAACTCATGTACAGACATCGGGCGCACTTGGCTCCACACCTGGAGGGACTGTGTATCTGCAGTGCTCTTTTCAGCGAGGAGTGTTTCCATAACCTAATGCGAACGTCACCGGGTTTTCACAAGAAATTAGTTCTGAAGTGTGTTGCTGTGCAGACTGTTTATCCTGGGGCTGCCACAGCCAGCGGGAGTCAGTATGCAAGTTGTGTATTTCTTTTACTCGACCAACAGTCAAATGAGATCTTTCTGCATGTACCATATTTCCTTTGTGAGTAATCGCATCAACTACGTTAGCTTCTTGCTAGCTGCTGCGAGCTGTTCGGTAATAGTAAAACTGTAAACTGTCTCCAGCTAACGTTTCTAAGTTCAGCCATATGAAACGGTGACGGCGGCCCGAGGTGCCTTGTTTTTCACCTGAAAATGATGCAGTGTGCAATGTTTCTAGTCTGGACCTCTATCCCGTCCGGGCTCATGCGGGTTCCGTCTGCTCTGGCGGCGCCACTAAAGGTGTCCGTCGTCGTGCGCTCCGAGGGCTGACAGGGTGGCGTCAGGTGCCGTCAGCGGCGGGGCGGTTCCCCCCTCCGGTGCTTTCCAGGCTCGGTCCCAAACAAAATTCTCAGAACCATAAACTTGAGTGTGGCGCAGTTCACCTTACCTTGACATTCCAGTGGTTTTTAATTAGACTACCAATGAGCCGGTTCCCAGGCAAACTTGGTTGGCTATCAAGATAAATCTCAGCCAGAGGGAATATATTTTTCTGCAAATTCTGATCAGACCTCTGGTATATAATTACGTCATAACATGTGAACGCACGGTAACATCGTGGCAGACATTGTTGTATGTTTCACAACCACTGCTGTGTCAGCCACTGCCTGTTACAAGCTAACAAACAACATAAATAAGGGATGCTAACTGCACTTTCATTGTGATGCGTCTGCTAGTTTCTGATTTTGGTGCACAACAGAGTCTAAATCTGGGTCTGACCGAGCCGCAAACACGTATGGCTGAATTTGTCCGTTGTTCGCTCTAACGCTAGCCATCTTGATGTGTACTGCTCTTTTACCAGTCACCCTAGAGCAAGCAGCGGTGGTGGGTGGGCCACGAGGCCTGTGATATTTCTATATTCATAGATCCTTGAATTTTTCAGGGGCGGCACGGTGGCGGAGTGGTTAGCGCGGTCGCCTCACAGCAAGAAGGTCCTGGGTTCGAGCCCCGGGGTAGTCCTACCTTGGGGGTCGTCCCGGGTGGTCCTCTGTGTGGAGTTTGCATGTTCTCCCCGTGTCTACGTGGGTTTCCTCCGGGTGCTCCGGTTTCCTCCCACAGTCCAAGACATGTAGGTCAGGTGGATCGGCTGTACTAAATTGTCCCTAGATATGAACGTGTGTGTGTGTGTGTGTGTGTGTGTGTGTGTGTGTGTGGGCCCTGTGTGATGGTCTGGCAGCCTGTCCAGGGTGTCTCCTCGCCTGCCGCCAAATGACTGCTGGGATAGGCTCCAGCATCCCCGCGACCCTGAGAGCGGGATAAGCGGTTTGGATAATGGATGGATGGATGGATGAATTTTTCAGTTGGGGGGGGAGTAGATGTGCGTCCAGCCCCTTTTCAGAGTTCTTTTTTTATTTTTATTCTTTTTTTACTTTTACTTTTTACGTGGGAAAACCATGTTAAACAATGTTAAAAATATGCCAATCATCTCAGAGTATTTTAGAACGTGCCTGGAGGGGATCTTAAAAGTCAAAGTTGTTCCCAAAGATATTTTGGTAGTATTGCCCCACCATGTGTGGAGCCACATGTATTCTGCCTTTGGCACAGGACTGGGTTTCTGCAGAGATTCATCATCTGCGACTCTCTCTCAGCTTTCATGTTGTTTCAATGGAACAATATGTAGGAATATAGGTAAAGGAAACAGCAGGTATTGGACAAGGCGAATGGACTGCCTGCTCCTCAACTTTTGATAGTCAAAGGTTCAAAGTCCTTTTCTAACAAACCTATATTCCATTTCCCATCCAGAAGTAGGTGCAGCAGCACCTAATCTCAGAAGTTAAAAGGAAAATGTCGAACCTTGATTCATCCATGTTTTACTATCGTTTCCGTATTTAAAAACTCAACGTTTTACGACCCATTTTGGTTTTCGTGCCGTTGGTCATGTCAAAATTGGGAACATTTGAATGCTGGAAGTGCTCCAACCATTCACCTTCACCCGCTGTTCGCATAAACCCAACCGTTGGATAGCTGACGTGTCAGTCCGAGTCTGGCAGCCAGTCTGAGGAGTGTCTGTAAAAAAAGGAGCTACGCCCACCAAAAGCTGTTTTCTCCACAGGCAGAAAGAGCTGTGAAATAATTAGAAAAATGACTGTGTTTGAATGTATTGCAGCGTTCACCGCTATTAAAAAAAACACAATTCAAAACTTACAGCGGAGCGTCGCTTTAATCACGGCTGTTGTCGGCCACAGCCACCACCATTAAAACCCGACTCACAGGTCGTCTCTCTCCATAGACCTGACCCGCTAACCCTTGACCCAGCAACAGTGTACCACCGTCCCAAACTGCAAAACATCTCCCCCAACTATGTACAATTAATACTAGTACCCCCCTGGTGAACCTTACCACGCTACACTATCCCCCCCTTATTAAAGTCCTCGATCCTGAGGACAAAGTCTGTAAACCTCAGAGGAGTTCTCCGCTGCCTCCCCGGTCGCCCCGTGGGCATTCTGTCCCCTGGTCGATCCTTCCCTGACTCTGGTTGGGGTTGCCCCGCCCACCCAAGGAGTTCAGCCGATTGGATCCCAGTTATTGTGTCATCAGGGCTGGCTGCTACAACCCCCCCCCCCCTTTCCCAGATGTCATGGCAGGCAACACAGCAGTTCCCCCTCCCCCTCCAGTCGCCTGAGGCGTTGCAGAGCCCCTGTATGGTGCCAGCGGGTCACGGTGTAGCGCCACTTTGCAGCCCCGTAGAGGCAACTGTACCTGATAGACAACCTCTCCTAGCAACTCCAAGACCAAGCAAGGCCCCACCCAGTGGCTGTCCAGTTTTGGGCACCTGCCCTTCTTCTGGGTTTGGAGTGTAGACCCAAACTAGCTGACCGGCTGCAAAGTGTTGCCCCCTAGCACGGAAGTCATAATTCCTTTTTTGCCACACCCCCGCTCTCTGCATTTGCCCCCATATGCATGTGCGGTGTCCGAACGGTCCTGAAGCTGCTTGGCGTAGCTCAGACCTGGAAGGGCATGTGGTACATCCGAGGCCCATCCAAAGGCCAGTGCCGTAGGGGCCCTCAAACGTCCTGTAATAGGAGGCCAACCTTAAAAAACTTTTTAACTCCCTCTGTTCTGTAGGGGTGGGCCACTCATGTACGATGCACACCTTCTCCTCTGCGGTGTCGATCCCCTCATTGCCTATGCAGTGCCCCAGGAAGGTCCGCTCCCTGCTCAGTAGCCTGCACTTGTCGGGGTGTTGCTTCAGCCCCCCCCCCCTGATCCTCTCCAGTAGTCTGCGCAGTGCTGCTACTGCTGCATCAAACGAGCTGCCGTGAGCCAGGAGGTCATCCAAAAAAAACAGGCGTTCAGTATGTGGTACCCCAGCCAACACCCTCTCCATTAAGTGCTTGAACGTGGCAGGTGCATTGCACAAATCAAAACAAAGGACTTTAAACCGCCATAGTCCCTTCCCTGTGCAGAATACAGTCTTAGGCCGTGCTTCAGGAGATAGCAGGACCTGCCAGTAGCCACGCCCTAAGTCCAAGGAAGAGAATCAGGGGGAGCCAGCCACGAGATCCAGACATTCATCCACACGTGGAAGGGGATAGGAGTCCTTCTTGGTGACCTCGTTAAGTCTGCTGTAGTCCACACAGAAGCGACACTCTTCCCCCCTTCTTTGGCGCCATAACCACCGGTGAAGCCCAGGGGCTCTCAGACGGCTCTATTATGCCTGCATGCTGCATTTTTTTGTAGCGCCTGCTCCGTTGCTTTCTGCCGACCCAAAGAGCGGCACCGTGGCCGCTGCTGTATGGGCACGGCATCCCACATCTCACTGGAGTGCTGCACAAGAGCAATCTGTCCCAGCTCCTCCTCATCATATGCAAAGCAGTCCTGAAATTTAATCAGCAGCTGCCACAGTTGCTCCTGCTGTTGCACGTCCAGCTCACTGGCACCCCTTTGCCAGATCTTCCACATAACTTCCATCCTCCTCCTCTCCACAGCCCTTCTCCATGGCTACCCCAGTGCTTGTGGTGCATACTGGAGTTACAAGAGCAGTAGTGGACGTTGAGCGCCCCCCCATGTCTATTCTGGGACACCCCCAGCCGCTCCAGCTCCCTAGGACATGGGGTCTGCACAGAAATTAGCTGGGACTCAGGCTGGGCTGTACTGGGCATCCACATATGGCCCGCATGTTCACGTCCCCCCCCCCACATAGCATCTATGGGGTCCCACTGTCAGCTCTCCCATACACTGAGGGTCCTGTGGCCTCATATTCACATTACCCCCATCAAAACTCAATGTGGTCTTCCCCAGCTTCAGCTGACAACTGTGGTCCTTCAAAAAGTCCAGATCCAGAATACAGGTGTCCTGCACCTCTGCGACCCAAACTAGATGTCTCATGCTCCTCCCCCAACCGTCAACATCAACCGTCCCCTCCCTTTCATTGGTGCTAGCTCACCGGTTACTGTACGGAGCAGAAAAGCTGTGTCTTCCAGCCGCGTTCCCACCGGCACCACCTCCGGCCAGACCACCGTGGCTGTCGACCCCATGTCCGCTTAGGCAGTACACGAAACACCCTCAATGCAGAAAGGAATGGGGCAGAAGTCTAAAATAGAAGTCCTTCCCACCACAACAACGTCCTGCCCCTTGTTCCTGCTGTTATGTGAGGCCCAGCCGGCATGCGTGGGCAGTGTACGGGACATTGGTGTGGGGGTGTGCAACATTGTGCCTACTGCGACCCCGCGTCGTTTCCCATTATCTTTGCCCGGGGAAGGCAATTCCTCGCCAGATTTCCCAACAGAGGCGCGTCTGTGTCTGAGGCCATGTCTGCTGGCACCTGGCTGGAGGCAGGACCAGCCCTCTGATCGCTTCGGTCATCTCCTCCAGCCACATCGACTTTTGGGCAGCAGTCTTGCCCTCCGCTGGCTTGCACTCTGACCGTCGGTGGGTGTCCGCAAACGTGCCGCGCCGCTTTCATCGCCAGCTCCCTTTCTAACGCATACTCCAGTGCTTCATTGCAGAAAGCGTGGATGAGCCAGCTGGGTATGGTCGCAGGCCAGCCTGTAGATGGTATGCGTGCGTACGCCCATCTCATCAAACTCTCAGTGTCATTAAGCCAGAGTCCGCAGTGGCTCACCCGCATGTCTTACTCAGCCATGCAGCTCAGATCACAGGAGCGCCGCTCAAGAGCACTGCCCAAAATGCCACTACAGCACGCTGGTTTACTCCCCGCAATCAGTCCTTTTGCTAGCATCCAACAACGGCAGACAAGACGGCGCGTCGTCCATCAAACAAAGAGCGAGGTGGGGGGCGTTTTGTTCATGTGACCAAGCGTTCACCCGGGCTAACAGTTCAAATCGGGCATGGAAAGCCTCCCAGTCCGATTTACTGGTGTATTTAGGCGCTTTTATGCCTACCGGTTTATGCAGCTCCAGGGCGCCGCCATCTTTGTTTATCTCAGTACCTGAAACTCGTGACGGCTTTCCCGCGGGCCGTGCGGCGTGAGGCATGGAATAACTGCCGGCTGCTAAGCATGGCTCTCCCATGGGTGTAGGCTCTTGTTTCACCTCGGTGCCCCTCCGCCAATTCTCCCCGGCCGCACGCTGTCCTCCCGACGGTCGTGCGGCACCATCATATGCGTGCCCGTCGGCTTCCTCTATCTTGACGTGCACTCAAGGCTCTATCTCCGGCAGTAAAGATAGCCGATGCGAACAAGGTCAGCGTCCAGTCAACAGCTAGCGTTAGCTCTCCGGGTCCATGCTGTCCAATAGTACGTTTACTTCTGACACTAGCTGTAGCGTTCACTGCTGTTAAAACAACACACTTCAAAACTTCTTGTTTTGTGATGTTCTGTTTTGTGGGGCTGTGATGGTCTGGCGGCCTGTCCAGGGTGTCTCCCCGCCTGCCGCCCAATCACTGCTGGGCTAGGCTCCAGCATCCCGTGACCCTGAGAGCAGGATAAGCGGTTTGGATACTGGATGGATGGATGGATGGACTTCAAAACGTACAACCGAGCGTTGCTTTATTCGTGGCTGTAGTTGGCCACAGCCACACCGCCATTAAAACCCGACTCACGGGTCGTCTCTCTCTCCATAGACCCGACCCGCTAACCCTTGACCCGGCAACAGTGTACCACCCGCCCCGGAACTGCAAAACATCTCCCTCGGCTATGTACAACTAATACTTATACCCCCCTGGTGAACCTGAACACGCTGCACTACCTTCATAAAAAAAAGAAGAAGACGTCATTAATACGATGCATAGACGCCAGGAAATGGTACCAAACCACCAGAAATGGATGAAACATGACAGAAAGTAAGAGTGAAGAGGTGCAAGTTCGAGAACGAGTCGCAGCGGAGTCAGACGTCAGTTTGAGTTTCGCTAAATGTCTTGACGGGAGCCCATTTTTCCACTTAGATCCCAATTTGCGGGTTTATGGTTATCTGCTATCTGGCCGGTACGTGAGTCCCGTTACATAACCGCTTTTTCCACCTCCATAGGAGGATCCTACTGCGTTCTCACACACATGTGGTTCCTCTGTTTATCTGTCACCAGACATGCTGTCACTCCGGCTTTCACTCATCCAGAACCCACTCCTGCGGCCCTGTCCTCGCTGCCCTTCTCTCTCTCTCCCCCTCTCCCTCCCTCTCTCTCCCCCGTTGTTATAACATAGCATGGTGGTGATGGCGCGGTAATAGCATAGTAATGACTCTTGTGTGTTGCTCTCTCTGTGTTGCTCTGAGTTTTCTGCTTCTGTGTTCTTGTTCTATGGTTTCATGGCGGCTCAGCGGAGGAGCTCCTCTTTAATCGTCCCCGTCCGTCTTGTCGGCCCGTCTGTATTTTTCACGCGTCGCACTTTTCCCCCCTTTCTCTGGTGTTTGCCCTCTTTTCCATGTTTTCCTCTTTTTATCCGGTGTTCTGCTGACATAATTTTCTCTCTGTCTACCCGCTGCGCCGTCTCCCTCTCCGCTCTCTTCTCCCCCTCTCCCCTCCTCGCCGTCTGCGTGTCGTTCCACCTCAGACGGGGAAGTTTTTCGGGGAAGCAGAGGGCGCCGTAATGAACAAACTGCTGCAGATAGGCTCCTTCAAGAGGTGAGTTCCTTCCACCACATGTGTCTCGGGGGTGTTTGCATACGAGTGTGTGTGTGTGTGTGTGTGTTTCTGTGTGTGTGTGTGTGTGTGTGTGTGTGTGTGAGCTATCAGACAGACGGACAGGCCACAGTATGAGAGCATGTCTCCCCATATGCTGACAGCTCTTAACTCGGCCAATCATGTTGAGCTATTCAGCATTGAACTATGACCCTGCGCTCAGCGGAGTTCTCCGTTAGGGGATTACTGCAAATCTGTTTCTGAAGCGGAGGTATTAGAAGGAACTTGAAATCACTCACACACACACACACACACACACATACGTATTGTTGTAGTGCTCGTGCTGGAAAACGCCGGGAGCGCTGGGTGGTGACTTGCTGTGATTAATTTGGGAATTTAACCCGGGAGGATATATCACAGAGCACGCAGACAGACAGGTCCGCTGCAGACAGACGCGTAGCCAAGTTGTCTCTGGGTATTAACAGTCAAACTGGTCGTGTCTTGACAGCATCTTGTTGTAGCGGTTGACCTTAAATTTGCATTGTGTCCGGGCCTGCCGGCTCCGGAGCTGACAGAAGACGTTAGCCGCGTTTTGCCCGTAATTCACGAGTCCGCGTGGAAGCCCGCCGGAGTCGGCGCCTTTGCGTCACCGGGCAGCGGCTGCGGAGGCTTTTACCCAGCTGCCTCGGCGGCGACAGATCGCTGGGTGACAAAGCATCACACAAATAGACATCCGCGCCTCTGTCAAAGGGGCGACGCTCGAAAGCCGCCGTTAAAATGCGCCGCGGTCCCACGCGGGACAACGAAGAGGCTCAGATTGGCTTCCGCCGAGCGACGACGGCCTGATGATGAAGGGCCCCTTTTATGGGAGGCGACACATGACGGATGAGCAGAAGGGGACTCGTGTCAGTGCCGCCGCGGTGACACGATGAGTTATTGGGCGTGCGGCTCTTAAGTCTAATGAATCCAGCATGATCGCTCCGACAGGACGCCGTCCGAGGAAACTCGACGCGCCGCTTCTCCGCCGGTTCAAAAACAAGGGGTTCCAGAGTTCAGCGCGTTGAGTCGCCGCGGTGCGGAGTGGCTG
>NC_079212.1:8014014-8021514 GCF_029633865.1 Lampris incognitus | reverse complement strand
TAACCTGCAGCCAATAACATTTACATTTCACGTGATTCGACGGGACTTAAACAGGGAGGCGTCAGAAGACAGCCGCGAGTCCACGAATCCACCTCCGTGCGTCGTGTTACCTTGTGTGGTGAGACAGTCTTCAAGCCCTGCACCCGGATGACTTACCGTAAGACGAGGCGTTGTGGACAGTGACATCATATAGGCGGTGTACGGTCGTGACTCGCTAGACGGTCTTCCGGTCTGGACTTCATGTGTGTGTGTGTGTGTGTTAGGCGTCTTCGCTCACGGTTGTGTGTTTCTTCCCCGTGTTCAGATTCCTGGTGGAGTTCAACTTGTACAGCTGGTGGCACTCCGACCTGGCGGCTAAAGGTAGGGGGAGCACGCCGTGTCACCGCTGTTTGCACAAATACGTGTGTTTGATTTCACTCATTTACACACACACGCACAACCCATGTGTGTCGGGACGTTTCACGGGTTCGACGCCGTCTCGACGGCAGAACGGCCGCGTAGTTCTTTCGGACGCAGTTGGAAAAACACAAGACGTCAGTTCGAGATGGAGGAAGCGGTGAAATAAAGTTTTTCCTCTCGTAATCAAGAGAAAAAAGTGGCGACCACAATATCTTGAAAAATAAACAGGCTTATTATTTTACCCCTCGCACGTACGAAGGGCTGCGTTTTAAAAACAATCTTTCTCGGATGAATCATAAAATGACACTCTATAACAGGCTCGGCTTCCACGCCAGACGTCCCTCGGTCAAGCGGGACATCTGTTTTTGTATTCCCTTCTTCTTCTTCTCTTTTTTTTTTCTTCTTCTTTTCTTTTTAATGATGGACGTTTCATTTTGGAAAGAACCCCTCCATAAACCCCAGAACCTACAGGCATCATGAAGTGACGGGGCCGTGGCTCGGTGACCCCCCGGCCCTCCTCTCTCTCTCCTCCGTCTGTCCTCCTCCTCCTCCTCCTCCTTTCTCCTCTGCCTCCATCTGCGTCAGTCAGTGTGACCGCTGGAAAAACAGAATAAAGAAAAACAATCCTGAACCCAAAACTAAAAATGACAGAACATGAGATTACCTCGACTGACCTCAGCTGCTCGCTGTGTGTGTGTGTGTGTGTGTGTGTGTGTGTGTGTGTGTGTGTGTGTGTGTGTGCGTGTGTGTCTGTGTGTGTGTGTGTGTGCGTGTGTGTGTTGTGTGTATGTTGTGTGTGTGTGTGTGTTTTTGTTTGTGTGTCCAGCGGGGGTTATATTTGATGGTTTTATGATCTGCAATGATGTGTGTCATATTGGTGGTGGTGAGAAGCAATATCCGCCTTGTAACCAGAGAAAAAAAGGCCTCTCTCTCCCCCCCTCCCCTCCCTCCCTCCCTCCTTCTCTCTCTCTCTCCATCCCGCTCTCTCTCCTGTCTCTCTCTCTCTCCTCTCTCTCCTCTCTCCCCGTCTCTCTCTCCTCTCCCCCATCTCTTTCTGTCTCACTTTCTCTTCTCTCCTCGCTCTCTCCTCTCTCTGTCTCTCTCTCCCCCCTCCCTCCCTCCTTCCTTCTCTCTCTCTCTCCATCCCGCTCTCTCTCCTGTCTATCTTTCTCTCCTCTCTCCCCGTCTCTCTCTCCTCTCCCCCATCTCTTTCTGTCTCGCTCTCTCTTCTCTCCTCGCTCTCTCCTCTCTCTCTCTCTCTCTCTCTCTCTCTCTCTCTCTCTCTCTCTCCCCCCCTCCCTCCCTCCCTCCTTCCTTCTCTCTCTCTCTCTCTCTCCCTCCTGCTCTCTCTCTTGCTCTCTCTCTCTCTTTCTCACTCTCTTTCTCACTCTCTCTCCTGTCTCTCTTTCTCTCCTCTCGCTCCTCTCCCCCATCTCGTTCTGTCTCGCTCTCTCTTCTCTCTCTCTCCTCGCTCTCTCTCTCTCTTTCTCTCCTCTCTCCTCTCCCCCATCTCTCTGTCTCTCCTCTCTCCTCTCCCCCATCTCTCTGTCTCTCTTCTCTCCCTCTCCTCGCTCTCTCCTCTCCCCGTCTCTCTTTCTCTCCTCTCTTTCTCTCCTCTCCCCATCTGCCTCTCCTCTCTCTCCTCTCCCCCATCTCTTTCTGTCTTGCTCTCTCTTCTCTCTCTCTCCTCACTCTCTCTCTCTCTCTGTCTCTCTCTCTTTCTCTCCTCTCTCTCTCTCCTCTCTTCTCTCCCTCTCTCCTCTCCCCCATCTCTCTCTGTCTCCCTTCTCTCCCTCTCCTCGCTCTCTCCTCTCCCCGTCTCTCTTTCTCTCCTCTCTCTCCTCTCTTTCTCTCCTCTCCCCATCTGCCTCTCCTCTCTCTCTTTCTCTCCCCTGTTTCTCTCTCTTCTCACTCTCTCCTCTCCCCTCGTCTCTCTCTCTCTTGCTCTCTCTATCTCTCTCCTCTCTTTCTCTCCTCTCCCCATCTGCCTCTCCTCTCTCTCTTTCTCTCCCCTATTTCTCTCTCTTCTCACTCTCTCCTCTCCCCTCGTCTCTCTCTCTCTCTCGCTCTCTCTATCTCTCTCCTCTCTCTCTCTCCGTCGTCCCCCCCCCCAGTTATATGCATATGCCCATATGTATGTAACTGAGAGATGTGCTCACGCTCACGTGCTGGTCGGGCTTGCTGAGGTATGAAGGTATTTGTGCAGAATGCTTTATGGAGTGTTGAATTCTGTTTGCCTGGCTGGAGTTAAAGCCTCGCTAAGCAGCATCATATTGTACCACTATATAGTTTTAATTCAAGCCAAAACTAACATGAAAACATTTCACATGTTGAATGAGGGGGCATGAGAGCGAGAGAGACAGAGAGAAATGAGAGAAGGAAGGAGAACCGCAAAATGAAAGTCTATAAAATGCTTTCCTAGCACACTCTTATCCTGAACGAAGCAAAGCCGGGCGGCGCTGCTCGCCAAGCAGTCGAGACAATTTCACAGCTGGCTAGCCCCGGGTCTTAGCCCCGCTTCTCTCTATCGTCTTACAATAGAGACGCGGGCCCGTGACACACAAGCGAAACACCCCGCGTTAGCTGCCCGCAACCCAATCTACACACCCCCTCAAGCCGAACTAATCCCGGCCCTTTATACATGTTGGCTGACTTTGACACATGTGTAAACACACACACACACACACACGCACACACACCACACACACACACCACACACACACACAGAGTCACTTTGCACTGCTGACACCCAGTAATTAAACCGCTCTATTCATATCAATCACGTACCGTTAATCCGAGGCATGTGTGGAAATCAAACTGCGACATTGTGGTGCAAAGCTTTATTACAAACAGACGACTGCGATAAAAGTAACACTGCGATAAAAGTAACACTGTGATAAAAGTACAACTGTGATAAAAGTAACACCGTGATAAAAGTAACACCGTGATAAAAGTACAACTGTGATAAAAGTAAAACTGTGATAAAAGTACAACTGTGATAAAAGTAACACCGTGATAAAAGTAACACCGTGATAAAAGTACAACTGTGATAAAAGTAACACCGTGATAAAAGTAACACCGTGATGAAAGTAACACTGTGATAAAAGTACGACTGTGATAAAAGTACAACTGTGATAAAAGTAACACTGTGATAAAAGTACAACTGTGATAAAAGTACAACTGTGATAAAAGTAACACTGTGATAAAAGTAACACTGTGATAAAAGTACAACTGTGATAAAAGTAACACTGTGATAAAAGTACGACTGTGATAAAAGTAAAACTGTGATAAAAGTAACACTGTGATAAATGTAAGACTGTGATAAAAGTAACACCGTGATAAAAGTAAGACTGTGATAAAAGTAAGACTGTGATAAATGTAAGACCGTGATAAAAGTAAAACTGTGATAAAAGTAAGACCGTGATAAAAGTAAAACTGTGATACAAGTAACACTGTGATAAATGTAAGACTGTGATAAAAGTAACACCGTGATAAAAGTAAGACTGTGATAAAAGTAACACCGTGATAAAAGTAAGACTGTGATAAAAGTACGACTATGATAAAAGTAACACTGTGATAAAAGTAAGACTGTGATAAAAGTAACACCGTGATAAATGTAAGACCGTGATAAAAGTAAGACTGTGATAAAAGTAAGACTGTGATAAAAGTAACACTGTGATAAATGTAAGACCGTGATAAAAGTAAGACTGTGATAAAAGTACGACTATGATAAAAGTAACACTGTGATAAAAGTAAAACTGTGATAAAAGTAAGACCGTGATAAAAGTAACACTGTGATAAAAGTACGACTGATAAAAGCAACACTGATAAAAGTAAGCCGCACTTCTACAAAAATAAAAATGTTTTTTTTTAATGGTTATGTTTTGAATGCAAATTAGAGAAAAAGATTAATGTCTGCTTCAGAAGGCACTGACGCAGAAAGCAAACTAAACCCCCACCAACACCATCATTTCTCCCGAGTACTACCCTCTTTGTCCTCTGGGTGGGAGGAGTGCTCAAGCAATGTGGTGGAAATGGTTGGCCTAGATTTATGCAGGAAATATCTCCTCTGCTTCCAAAGACGGATCTTCCTCACAAATGCCAGTTTGAAAAACTTGACTCTTTGTGTGAAGTTTACTTGCATGAGTCCAAGCTACGTAAAGTTGACGTGTAGACTAATAGATATTTGCTGCAAGTCAGTGACTTCCTCATCACCTCCGCACAGTATCAGCTCCATCTCCCTCACTTTTTCCCCTATCACTCTGGCTATTTTACCACTAAATACTCACTCAAAATTATCTGTCTGTCTACCTATCTGTCTGTCTGTCTGTGTCTTTTCTTCTCGCTCTCTGTCTCTCTCTAGCCCAGCGGTTGGGACGGACCATGCAGGTACCATGTGACACAGAGTACCCAGCCTTCGTCTCAGAGAGAACCATCAAAGAGAACACGGGCAACATTGACTGTGAAGGCTGCAATAAGTACGTTTTACACACACACACACACACACACACACATATACATGCATAATCACATATTCATCCAGAAGCAGCTAAACACCCACTTATAATGATTCTACTGAAGTGATTTAAAACTGCTGCCATTACATTAAATTACATTACATGCTGTAGAAGAGAGGAATTATGAGCAGTGATTATGAGATATCATCTCTACATGGTGTATAGTTATATCATCTCTAACATGGTGTATAGTTATAGCATCTCTACATGGTGTATAGTTATATCATCTCTACATGGTGTATAGTTATATCATCTCTAACATGGTGTATAGTTATAGCATCTCTACATGGTGTATAGTTATATCATCTCTAACATGGTGTATAGTTATATCATCTCTACATGGTATAGTTATATCATCTCTACATGGTGTATAGTTATATCATCTCTAACATGGTGTGTAGTTATATCATCTGTACATGGTGTATAGTTATATCATCTCTACATGGTGTATAGTTATATCATCTCTACATGGCATATAGTTATATCATCTCTACATGGTGTGTAGTTATATCATCTCTACATGGTGTGTAGTTATATCATCTCTACATGGTGTGTAGTTATATCATCTCTACATGGTGTATAGTTATATCATCTCTACATGGTGTATAGTTATATCATCTCTACATGGTATAGTTATATCATCTCTACATGGCGTATAGTTATATCATCTCTACATGGCGTATAGTTATATCATCTCTAATATGGTGTATAGTTATATCATCTCTAACATGGTGTGTAGTTATATCATCTCTACATGGTGTATAGTTATATCATCTCTACATGGTGTATAGTTATATCATCTCTACATGGCATATAGTTATATCATCTCTACATGGTGTGTAGTTATATCATCTCTACATGGTGTGTAGTTATATCATCTCTACATGGTGTGTAGTTATATCATCTCTACATGGTGTATAGTTATATCATCTCTACATGGTGTATAGTTATATCATCTCTACATGGTGTATAGTTATATCATCTCTACATGGTGTATAGTTATATCATCTCTACATGGTGTATAGTTATATCATCTCTACATGGTGTATAGTTATATCATCTCTACATGGCGTATAGTTATATCATCTCTACATGGTGTATAGTTATATCATCTCTACATGGCATATAGTTATATCATCTCTAATATGGTGTATAGTTATATCATCTCTACATGGTGTGTAGTTATATCATCTCTAAATGGTGTATAGTTATATCATCTCTACATGGTGTATAGTTATATCATCTCTACATGGCGTATAGTTATATCATCTCTACATGGTGTATAGTTATATCATCTCTAACATGGTATATAGTTATAGCATCTCTAATATGGTGTATAGTTATATCATCTCTACATGGCGTATAGTTATATCATCTCTACATGGTGTATAGTTATTTCATCTCTACATGGTGTATAGTTATATCATCTCTAATATGGTGTATAGTTATTATCTCTACATGGCGTATAGTTATATCATCTCTACATGGCATATAGTTATATCATCTCTAATATGGTGTATAGTTATTATCTCTACATGGTGTATAGTTATATCATCTCTAATATGGTGTATAGTTATATCATCTCTACATGGCGTATAGTTATATCATCTCTACATGGTGTATAGTTATATCATCTCTACATGGTGTATAGTTATAGCATCTCTACAAGGTGTATAGTTATATTATCTCTACATGGTGTATAGTTATATCATCTCTACATGGTGTATAGTTATAGCATCTCTACATGGTGTAGTTATATCATCTCTACATGGTGTATAGTTATATTATCTCTACATGGTGTATAGTTATATCATCTCTACATGGTGTATAGTTATATCATCTCTACATGGTGTATAGTTATATCATCTCTATATGGTGTATAGTTATAGCATCTCTACATGGTGTATAGTTATAGCATCTCTACATGGTGTACAGTTATATCATCTCTACATGGTGTACAGTTATAGCATCTCTAACATGGTGTATAGTTATATCATCTCTACATGGTGTATAGTTATATCATCTCTACATGGTGTATAGTTATATCATCTCTACATGGTGTATAGTTATATCATCTCTACATGGTGTATAGTTATATCATCTCTATATGGTGTATAGTTATAGCATCTCTACATGGTGTATAGTTATAGCATCTCTACATGGTGTACAGTTATATCATCTCTACATGGTGTACAGTTATAGCATCTCTAACATGGTGTATAGTTATATCATCTCTACATGGTGTATAGTTATAGCATCTCTACATGGTGTATAGTTATATCATCTCTACATGGTGTATAGTTATATCATCTCTACATGGTGTATAGTTATAGCATCTCTACAAGGTGTATAGTTATATTATCTCTACATGGTGTATAGTTATATCATCTCTACATGGTGTATAGTTATAGCATCTCTACATGGTGTAGTTATATCATCTCTACATGGTGTATAGTTATAGCATCTCTACATGGTGTATAGTTATATCATCTCTACATGGTGTATAGTTATATCATCTCTATATGGTGTATAGTTATAGCATCTCTACATGGTGTATAGTTATAGCATCTCTACATGGTGTACA
>NC_079212.1:7961514-8009014 GCF_029633865.1 Lampris incognitus | reverse complement strand
AGTTTTGGAATAAAGCTGGAGATGAATATGGAGCTGCCAGGGAGGAGGGAAAGAGGAAGGCCAAAGAGGAGGTCCATGGATGTGGTGAGGGAGGACGTGCAGGTGGCCTGTGTGACAGAGGAAGGTGCAGAGGACAGGAAGAGATGGGAAATGATGATCCGCTATGGCGACCCCTAACAGGAGCAGCCGAAAGTAGTAGTAGATAAAATTAGAAGTGATTAAATCCAGGGGTGTCACGACTTCAATTCTAAATCGAAGCTCGACCGAAATGAGCTTTTGATTTCGATGTTCAATTCAATTTTATTTGTATAGCCCAATATCACAAATTACACATTTGCCTCAGTGGGCTTAACAGCAACACAACATCCTGTCCTTAGACCCTCTCATGGGATAAGGAACAACTCCCTAAAAAACAAACCTTTAACAGGCGAAAAAATAGGAAGAATCTCAGGGAGAGCAACAGAGGAGGGATCTCTCTCCCAAGATGGACAACGTGCAATAGATGTCGTGTTCACGCAATTTACACAATACAACAGAGTGACTCACCGAGTGATGTTCAAAATCGATCGGTGATTCACTCTCCACCCCCACCTACGTGCGCACTTCCGAAAAAAAAACGGTAACACTTCAGTATGGGGAACATAAAAAAACTTAATTACTGGTGAATTAGTAATGATCAAGATGTCACTTTAGTATGGGGAACATAAAAAACTTAATTACTAGTGAATTAGTAATGATCCAGATGTCACTTTAGTATGGGGAACATAAAAAACTTAATTACTAGTGAATTAGTAATGATCCAGATGTCACTTTAGTATGGGGAACATATTCTAAGTAACAACAACTTAATTTACAGTAATTTAACACTATGAACACTTGTAGTTTTGTGTGTTGTTATGTAAGAACAGACCATATTCATTAAGTGTTAGTAAGGGAGAATAACTCTTCTTGTGGTACTACCACCTTATAAAGTCCATACCAAGCAAAGCATATTGAGGTGGTACTACTAATAAGCAATACTTCTGAGGTTATAGAGGGAAAACTCATAGTTAATGGCTTACTGGTTGTATAATAAGGCCATGCAGAATAAGGCATTAATGAGTACGTAATAATGACCAATTAAGAGCCAATATGTTGCTAATTTGCATGCTAATAAGCACCTAATTAATGGTGACTACGTTCCCCATACTAAAGTGTTACCGGAAAAACACTTAAAAGTCTGCGGCGTAGTTTACCGGTGGGCCACAGCTGTGCTGTTCCAGACACCGCGGCCGCTGCCCGAGTCAGAGGAGACGGCGAAACACGGAACCGGAAAAACCTCCTGCTTTCCTGATGTCGCCGGTGGGACTGTTGCCTCTTGATCTGTACCGGAAACCCGATTCGTTTTAACCCCTACCCAACCCCAACCTTAACAACACCTATGTTGCGCCTGCGCGAGCCAACAAGAACAGCGTGGCGGATGCGCGGGGCCGTTACATCCATCCGTCCATTATCCGAATCGCTTATCCTGCTCTCAGGGTCACGGGGATGCTGGAGCCTATCCCAGCAGTCACTGGGCAGCAGGCAGGGAGACACCCTGGACAGGCCGTCACACAGGGCCAACATACATACACACACACACATTCATATCTAGGGACAATTTTTAGTACGGCCGATTCACCTGACCTATGGTGGCGCAGTGGGTAGCGCGGTCACCTCACAGCAAGAAGGTCCTGGGTTCGAGTCCCGGGGTAGTCCAACCTTGGGGGTCGTCCCGGGTCGTCCTCTGTGTGGAGTTTGCATGTTCTCCCCGTGCCTGTGTGGGTTTCCTCCGGGGGCTCCGGTTTCCTCCCACAGTCCAAAGGCCTGTAAGTCAGGTGAACCGGGCCGTTACAGCGGGGACATTTAACCTCCCTGTGAGTTCTGTCGCAATGAAGACTTCGCTGACAGAAAAACTACACGCAGGTACCATACACCACCTCAGGCAACACCACAAATACGTCAGCTGGTGAAGCAAGTATTTGTTCTTACCTTTTAAATGAATATATAATATGTCCTTAGCGCGGTACATTCCAAAGAAAAAACCATGGTGGTTATATATCAAACTCCGTATCATGTAGTCATTTCAAAGAAGAATTTGAAAGTGTAAATGACAGCTTTCAGGGCAAAAGCCAATGACCTGTTTATCTTTACAAATCCAGACTCGAAAGTCTAACAGTGCCGTAGCCGTCAATGCTGAAAAACAAAGTTTAAATAGAATAATGACCTTAAAATCAAAACTCAAATCGAATTGTGGATTTGCAGAATTAGTTACATGTAGGCTTAAGGTGGGAGGCCATTAACTTTGGACATGGGTTTGATGTGGTTCAGATTAGCATTAGCTAAAATAGCTTGTTTTAAAGGCGAGGGTCACATAATCTGAAGCATCACAGATTTTGGTGTAACACCAGCACAAAATAGGTTCTGAATTCCTAATCTCCCATCCCCCCACCCCCACCCCCACAACGTTTGAGGCGTCAAAATATCGTTGGACAAAATACATTTTTATCTTAATTAAACTGGTTTTACTTGTTGCCTCAAGTGAAGAAGTTCAAGTATCTCGGGGTCTTGTTCACGAGTCAGGGTAGGATGGAGCGGGAGATTGACAGGCGGATTGGTGCAGCATCAGCAGTAATGCGGATGTTGTACCGGACTATTGTGGTGAAGAGGGAGCTGAGCCGGAAGGCAAAGTTCTCAATTTACCAGTCAGTCTTCGTTCCAGCCCTCACCTATGGTCATGAGCTTTGGGTAGTGACCGAAAGGGTGAGATCACGGAATACAAGTGGCTGAAATGAGTTTCCTCTGTAGGGTGTCTGGGCTCAGCCTTAGAGATAGGGTGAGGAGCTCGGAGTAGAGCCGCTGCTCCTTCGTGTCGAAAGGAGCCAGTTGAGGTGGTTCGGGCATCTGATCAGGATGCCTCCTGGGCACCTTCCTTTGGAGGTTTACCAGGCACGTCCAACTGGGAGGAGACCCCGGGGTAGACCCAGAACTCGCTGGAGGGACGACATGTCCAGTCTGGCCTGGGAACGCCTTGGGATCGCCCAGGAGGAGCTGGAGGGCGTTGCTGGGGAGAGGGACGTCTGGAGTGCCCTACTTAGCCAGGGACGGATTAAACTAATCTGGGGCCCGGGGCACAATAATTCACGGGGCCCCCCTATAACAACACCAGAGAGTCTGAATGCAATTTCACCAAGCAGTTTTGATTAGTCATGTGACTTACAGTAATCACCCGAAACAACGCAACACATGTGATATTATTAAAGGACCTACAAAACGTTACATTATTATTATTATTGTTGTTATTATTATTTCACCCGTCACCAGCACTAACTGCTAAGGCGTGCAAACGTCACGTTATAGTGTATAGTGAGCCGGTTATTATTACAAAATAAACCCCGACAGGGTGATGCAGGACCCCGAAGCGGAGGGGTCTTGAATCACCCTTGAATCACCCTAATGATTTTTGTTTTTGTTTGTATGTGTAGCCTATAACATTTCATTGTACATTTGGTGCTAATGAATCCATATTTGAAATAATACAGGAATATTTTTGGCATACAATTGGAAAAAAAATATTGTAGCGAACTCGGGGGACAACGCAACCACAGGAGCTGCCGCGGCCGGGAAGCGAACCCGTATCGCCCGCACCGCAGGAGACATCGCTAACCGCTCGACTAAAGGGTCAGACCCGCTAGCCAGCGGCCAGCGTGTCTTCCTATCCATGCACGTTACAGTATTTTGCCACCGTGATTGAGAATTCTAGTGAAATCATGTCTTCTATAAACCCTGGTAATCGACATGACCTCTTGTAATGATTATTTATAGAAGGGGTAATCATTGGGCGGATTTCAGAGGACGTAATTTCGCTAATCTTGGGGGGGGCCCCCAGAAGGGCGGGGCCCTGGGCCCCGGGCATTAATCCGTCCATGTACTTAGCTTGCTGCCATGGGGACCCGACCCCGGAGAAGCGGCTGAAGATGAATGGCTGACGATGAATGAATGAAAGGTTTGACTTGTTAAATAACGTTTTGAATCCACAGCCGTGCGTGTGTCTCTACTGAGCTGTTCTTGCTGAGCGTATTTCTCACAACACCGGTGTCCACCTCAGAAGGTGTCTCAGGCACGGACGGGGATGGAAAGAGAGTGCTTTGGAAACTCCCCAACCCGTTTTGTGAACCTGACCTCACCGTGACATCCTCAGCCCATTACGTTCATATGTGCTAAATTACAAAACTTTAACTCCTCGTGAAATCCGCTCGTTGCGATGCATGTCGTTTTGGAAAAGCATGAAGGGAGCGTTATCGGAGCTACGCGATGATTGTATCTTTTAAAGAAAATAGCAGAAAGCCTCTACGACTTGAAGCAAAAATATGTAAACCCAGAGCCAAGTACAAGCGAATCAGACGACGGCTTAAAAAGAACAAGGAGCGTGTCTAACGTCCAGCGTTTAGTAATTAGCGTATTTTCCTGGCTACACCCGAAAAGTCGGTGGAACGCTGCTGCAACACAGCTGGCAGTGGGAAGGGATGACGGCCCCCGCTGTGATGAGCGGCGCTGATCTGCGGCCCTCGCTGAATCGCGTCCAGTTGTACCGGGACGCCATCGGACGGCGAATTAAGTTTGTCAGAGCGGTCAGAAGAGGACTCCCGCTCCCTCGCCGGCTCCGTCCATCTGCCTCCGTCCCTCCCCCCACACCACCTCCTGCCCCCCGCCGACATTTAATTTATTACTTTGTCTTTCTGCCTGTCCAAGTCTGTCGGTCGGCCCAGCCTCGCTTCCCTCTCTTCTCGAATGTCTTCCTATCTCGGGGGTCTGTTTGTCTGTCAATACGACCATCTGTCTTTCTCCCCGTCCTCTCGTCTGTCTTTTTACTATCTCTTCCTTTACTCCTCCGGTGGATGGCTGTTCTCCGTTTGTTCTCTCTGCTGGCAAAGACCACTGGAAGCCTCAACACTAAGAAAGCATGTCAGGAGAATACCATCTTCACTCTCTCTGTGTGTGTGTGTGTGTGGATTGTGTGTGGATGTGTACGTGTGTGAGTGTGTGTGAGTGGGGTTTGTTATATCTATATAGGTCAGGGTGTATGCTATGTCCATGCAGCCTCACGTACACACACACAAGCCTGCGCGCACATGTGTGTGTGTGTGTGTGTGTGTGTGTTCATGATTGTGGGTGTGTGTGCGTGTGTAGTTAGTCTGCAGGAGTTGGGGTTTTTTACATGTATATAGGTCAGGGTGGATGCAAACACACAGTCGTATGCGCGAGTGTGTGCACGAGCGAGGGGCCGTGTGCACATGCGTTTGTGTGCGTGCATGTGTGTGTGTGTGTGTGTGTGTGCATGCGTACTTATTTGTGTATGTGGTCTCCCTCTCTCCCGGCTCTGGGTATGTTCAAGGCCAGCAGCTGTGCTGTCAGGATGTGTTTAAGTCTTTTCTCCGGGAACACTTGTTCTGCTTTCTATCAGTGGGCCGGCCAGCGCCGTGCAGGGGTGAGCACGGATTATTAAACATCAGCAGATCTTAATTCACCCTGATTGGACCTGGCTTGGCCCGTTCGCTGGGCTGGTTTGCTCGGGTTGGCTTGGTCATGGTAGGATGCCTGTATTAGAGTGCGGTGGACTGTGCCGGCCAGGGATTTCCAGACTGTTTCTAGTGGGATTAAGCTGGATATGGGTTTGAGTTAGTGCGCGGGGGGATATTCCCGCGGAGCGGAGGGCCTGTTGTTATCTATCAGGTCTCTCCCCCTCTGTCATTGTTGCTGTCCTCTTGTGGAGCGCTGGACTCCGTCAGGGTGTGTGTGCCGACATGTGTGCGCACATGTGTGCGTCTTTACGCGTCGTGTTATGTGCGCCTGTGCACACTTGCGCCTGCGTGCGCCGGTCTCATACGTGTTCCTGATATACGCTCCTCGCCGAGCCAAATAAATCACCGAGCCGCTGGAGGAGAGAAGGAGCGAGTGAGGGAGAGAGAGACAGAGGGGGAGAGGGAGAGAGAAAGAAGAGATCATCTTTACGGCCTCTCCTCTTCATAAAGCTTATGCGGGGTCATAAATCCTGAGCCAGGAGGCCACGGCTCGGCCTGATCGCTACGGCCAGTAAAACACAGCCATGCTAAGCTCTTGAACCCAAGTGTGGTTCTCATTTGTCTCCCTTTGGAGTGTTTTATATTCGGCAACACTTCATTGGTGCTCGCCTTGGACAAGATGAAACAGAAAGACAACGGAGAGGCCGGGGGAGAAGGGGGGAGGAAAGAGAATGGAAGAGGCAGAGAGCACGGAAGAACACGTGTGTGTGTGTGTGTGTGTCCGTCTCTGAGCGTGTGTTAATTGACAGCTGGCAGGGGGACAAGTCATGGCATTGACACACATCCAGCAGAGTCTTTAACAGCGCGTCTCCCCGCCGAGACAGAATGTGAAGGCCCATAACCCAAATCCACTGACACACATGGAAATTCACATCAGCCTCCCTCTCCTTGTCTCCCTGCCAGCCACCCCCCCCCCGCCCTCCCCAGCACCCCCACATCACCCTCTCTCATCTCCTCTCCTTCCTGTCTGCTCTGTCACCGGCAGGTCCTTCGTGATCCAGCAGATCCCCAGCAGTAACCTCTTCATGGTGGTGGTGGACAACAAGTGTGACTGCAGCATGATGGAGCCGATCACCATGGACCCCATCGAGATCATGTATATCCTTCACTCGCCAGGCGGAGGGCGGCGGGGCTTAAAGGGCCGTGGCGGCATCGAACGCACGGTTCTGCATTTTCGAGGCTCCGCGTTTTACCGGTTTTCACCGAAAAATACCCCGATTTTTTTAAACCGATTTTCACCGGGATTTTACGTTCCCGCGGGTCCAAAACGCGTTCCTGTTCGTGCGAGGTTACGCGACAGTGTCCTCTCGTGGCGAAATCCGGCGCGCTGGGTGGCTTTGAAAAAGAAAAAACCGAAAACGCGGAGCCTTGCGCGTCTTCAAGTCCGTCTCCTCCGTCCTCGCTGCTCACATAAGTACCGAAGTGGGTTTCCTTTGCAGTCGTCCGTCCTTTTCGTCCTCCCGGACGCGGCTCCAGCTTGCGGTGACGCCATCGCAGAACCACGTCTGTTCTGCAGGAAGTTGAGGTGATTAGATTTTGATGTAAAATAAGTAAAAGTGGAGTTTCTGGGGTGGGGTGGGGGTGGGGGGGGTTGGCACGCGTTGTTGAATAGGTGTATTATGTGACTGGAGGAACGAGTTAACGAGGTTAAAAAAAAGTCAGTTGTCATTTTTCCCTGTCTGTAAGCACGTTTACCCAGAAAGCCAGATGTAGAACGTGTCATTCACACGAAGACGGGTTGTTGGTTGAGACGGTACTAACAAATTCAAGAGTTGTGTTCTGCCTAAACGCCTGGAGTGAAACAGCTGCACCAGCCTGTCTGATATGCTGGAGTAACAGTCCTGAACAACAGACCAGGTGTCTGTCCAGAGGGATTAATACCAAATGTTGCTGAAAATTGGTCAGGGCTGAAGAAGCTTTAGTTATTTTAAAGACACGGCAGGCGGACCGGCAAACGCAAGAAAAAGACATAAGTGAGGCAGGGAGACACAAGACGTACACACACACACACACAGAGAACGCCGCCTCACCAGCTTTAGTCCCGCCCACAAAGCTCCTGATTGGCTCAGTTGTTTTTAGGACCGCTAACCTGTTGACGAGCGCAACACACTGAGCCAGAGTCAGAAACACTTTTGTCGCTTCATTTCATGCACTTGCGCACAGGAAATGAAACGAAACTTGGCCCCCCCCCCCTCCCCCCCCCCAGCCCACAGCAGTGCAACACAAAGACGAACACACATATCCAACAAGAACACATATCGAGGAGAACGAACGCCAGCCAGGGTGACTGTCGGAACTGCCGGTCTGCGTGGGCTAGCAGTTAGCTTAGCCTGCCCCGCCTCCGCGTCCTGTCAGACCGCCCTCGCTGCTTCTTCTTCGTGCACAGCTCCTGGCAGGGCCGTGGTCCCTGGGCCCACAGGACGCAGAAGACCAAGCTCTCCCAACCAATCCGGTGCCAGCTCTCCCAGCCATCGAACGAAGACAAAACTTAAACGCAGACGTGGACAAAGACACCGCATGGACGGCACTGAGTGAGGCCGCCGCAATCGTGAATTCACGCCGCCGTCTTCCCACACCGGAAGCAGGCGATCACTCAGTAAAATGAGATAAGTGGGTGGGACGAGTGAAAAGAAATGGCAGCTAGTGAGGGGGTCTTGAACCGGGCCCAGAGTGAACGTGTGCTACAACGGCGGTACATTGGTTGTTATTGCTGAATTCCAGCTTGCTTTGCTGTGCCATGGCTGAGTTTATCGTCAAAGAAGGGAAATAATGACCCCTGGCATCCACCATGACAGACCGCTGTAGCATCACGTTAGCTTGGTCTGAACCGTGGAGTGTTGTGTTACACCGAAGGAGGATTGTGGATTTGTGCTACACTAATTACGTTGAACTGTAGATGACAGGCTGGAGCTGTGTGTCTAGCACGGGGAAAAGGACGGATGACTGTGAAAGTGAAACCCAGTGTACTACACGAGTGGTGAGTATAAAACAGAAATAGGCTTAAAAACAGTTACAAACTGTGGGGGTCCGGGTAGCGTAGCGGTCTACTCCGTTGCCCGCCAACACTAGGATCGCCGGTTTGAATCCCCGCGTTACCTCCGGCTTGGTCGGGCGTCCCTACAGACACAATTGGCCGTGTCTGCGGGTGGGAACCCAGATGTGAGTATGCGTCCTGGTCGCGACATTAGCGCCTCCTCTTGTCGGTCGGGGTGCCTGTTCGGGGGGGGGGTAGCGTGATCCTCCCTGGCGAAACTCCTCACTGTCAGGGGAAAAGAAGCTGCTGGCGACTCCACATGTCTTGGAGGAGGCATGTGGTGGTCTGCAGCCCTCCCCGGATCGGCAGGGGGGGGTGACGCAGCAACCGGGATGGCTCGGAAGAGTGGGGTAATTGGCCAAGTACAATTGGGGGGGAAAAGGGGGGGGTCCAAAAATAAATAAACAGATAAATTGTTCTCTGCGTGTGTTCAGATGCCTGGAACAACAGAAGAAGAAACAGGATTTGGTGGTTTTAGAAATACAGACGGTCAAACTGATCAGGGCTAAAGGATTAGAAGTATGAAATGTAGTTTAGGGCACCAAGGCCGATAACACAGCCAGCGTGCAGCCAACCCTAAAAACTCGCCGGCGAGTGCAGGCCGCGTAGTCGCTGCTAACCAGGAGACTCGGTCCGAAAGGAAAAAGACTTTCTGTTTTGCTCTGCGTAGATTTAGGACGGCTCCTCCAAATAACCTGAAGTGTTTTAATACGGCCGGCCGCGGACCGCGGTGCGCTGCAGCCCTCCCGGCCGGGCCGCCTTTCACCCGTTTATGGAAAACAACAGAATTACCCTCTGGTGTGTTTTAATAGAGGGGGTCTTCTCCTCTTTCACCTCACAAATCCCAGTGTCAGCATCATTATGGCCAGAGAAATTACTGTTTTGTGTCCGTCCGGGGAGCCGGGACGGGACCGGCTTGGGGAACGATTGACTTTGCGGAAGGCTTTTTTTTAGGGGAGTTTGTCTGCCCTCTACCCCTCCGCTGGATGAAAGAGTATGGGAGAAATGTGGCGGACCAGATCTGAAGCGGAAAGACTGCTTCACAATGGTGTGTGCGTGCGTGTGTGTGTGTGTGTGTGTGTGTGTATATACTTATGTTTCACAACAGCCCACACTGTGATGGGATGCTGATCAATAGCAGACCCAGCTCAGATTGGAGTCAGACTGGAGGAACATCTGTAGTCGCCACACAACTGGCCAGGATCCTCCGACTCCGTGAATTCCTCTTGAAATATGACGTTGTGTACAGTCAGACTGTATATACGTCTGCACCACCGGAGTAGCTACAGCGCCACCACATAAAGTCCGCCGTTCTGCCGGGACCAACATAGAAAACCCATTAAACTGCATTCCTTCTTGTGTTTTTTTGTGTGTTTTTTTTTTTTTGCACACCGTGCTGCATGTAAAAATATCCCCTGCCTTCAAAAGCACATCTTTTCCATGGTGCACAAAAAAAAGAGAGCGAGAGAGAAAAGAAAACCTACATTCCTTTCCATGATAAACAACAGAAAATAGACTTACGGGGGGGGGGCAGCGGGGCACGTGGTCCCGGCCGTCGTCCTTAACTGCAACTGCACATAACGAATCTCTGAAGTGCGAGAGGCTGAAGTTCCAGAAGGACCGGAGACGCCCGGATACCTGTCACCCGTTTCACCCAGAGGTGAGGTAACACACACACATGCACACACACACACACTACAACACACACACAGCATTACAGGTATCTGGTTCACATTATAATTTCCTGTTTCTCTTACTGCCGGTCACTTTTATTTATTTATTTGTTCCCCCCCCCCCCCCGATTGGACTTGGCCAACTACCCCACTCTTCCAAGCCGTCCCGGTCGCTGCCCCCACCCACCCACCCTCCCCGGCCTGCAGACTACCACATGCCTCCTCCGACACATGTGGAGTCACCAGCCGCTTCTTTTCACCTGACAGTGAGGAGTTTCGCCAGGGGGACGTACCGCGTGGGAGGATCACGTTTGTAATTTATCTGTTTATTTATTTTTGGACCCCCCCCTTTTCCCCCCCTCCCAATTGTACTTGGCCAATTACCCCACTCTTCCGAGCCATCCCGGGTGCTCCTCCTCCTCCCCCCCCCTGCCGATCCGGGGAGGTCTGCAGACTACCACATGCCTCCTCCAAGACATGTGGAGTCGCCAGCAGCTTCTTTTCCCCTGACAGTGAGGAGTTTCGCCAGGGGGAGGTAGCGCGTGGGAGGACCACGCTATTCCCCCCTCCCCCTAACAGGCGCCCCGGCTGACCAGAGGAGGCGCTAGAGCAGCGACTAGGACACGTACCCACATCCGGCTTCCCACCCGCAGACACGGTAAAGTGTGTCTGTAGGGACGCCCGACCAAGCCGGAGGTAACACGGGGATTCGAACCGGCGATCCTCGTGTTGGTAGGCAACGGAACAGACCGCTACGCCACCCGGACACCCTGCTGTCTATCACTTTAACTTTATACTAGATTGTAAATGTTTCTCCCAATGTCATCCCCTGTTCCTCTCCCCCCCCCCCTCTCTCCCCCTCTAGGAGAACTCCATGGAGTGCGGCGGAGCGTCGGGCCTCTCTCCGTCCCTCACGGCGACTCTGCTGTGCGTCCTCTTGGCGTTGTTCCCCAGGTGACCAGGGCTGCCCTCGCCTCCCCGTCCAAGCCTTAACTTGGATCGGCTTGGCTCGGCATGCAAAAGAAAATCCTGACGATGCCGCAGAAGAAAAAAAATCACGACACCCCTCCTCTCTCTCCCTCCCTCCCCTCCTTTCTATCCTTTCCAAAATGGCGCCCAATTCCAAACCACCACCCGGCCCGTAGCCCTGCAGCACCCTCCGGGCGGCCCCTGCCACCCCGGCTCCCCTTTCTCACCGGATCAGTGCCGAGTGTGGGGGGGGGGGGGGGTCATGAATCTACGGTGCTTTCGCAACATCGACCCGAGACAAAGAATAAGACGCGCAAAGGAATTAGTTGTGTTTGTTGTGGAAGGTAGTCAGCGTGCCGCTTTATGACGCCACGCTGACGACGTACTTACTAGTCGCGTAGAGCCGTAGGCATGGTAACCGCCACGTGGTCGCCGCCCCCCCTCCCGGGTCGCAGCTAGCTAGCTAGCTAGCACCTGAAGTTGGCTAGCTAAGTTAGCACCTGAAGTTAGCTAGCTAGCACTAGGGGCCAAGCACCCCGGCCCCTAGCTTGGCGCGTTGGAAATGGGCGTTATAAAGCCACGCTGACGACGTACTTACTAGTCGCGTAGAGCCGTAGGCATGGTAACCGTCACGTGGTCGCCGCCCCCCCCCCCGGGTCGCAGCTAGCTAACTAGCTAGCTAGGGGCCGGGGTGCTTGGCGCGTTGGAAATGGGCGTTATAAAGCCACCGGGGTCCGAGACCGAGAAGAGGAAGACGGGCACACCTTCCCCCTCCGCGCGCCCTGACCTCTCATTGGACAATTAGGAATCTGAAGATTAAAATAACGCGGTGACTATAGACGGCGGTGATTACATGTGGCCGGAGTTGTAACGATGTTCGTCTGATGTTCATTTTCTGTCTCCTCTTTGTATCTTCCACGGCGATGTAAAGACACGAAGAAAATAAAAAGGTTTATTTATGATTTGCAAGTGGTACCCATAAACTGTGACTATGAAGACTCTTAGGTCCTCTTCCGGCGTGAGTGGTCGTTGATATTTGAGCTTTGCCTTATTGGAAGATGTTGGTCCTGTTTGTGTACTTTTGAAATAAAACGTTGTTCAAAAACAAACAAACAAACCGGAAATCCTGTCGCGCTCTCGGAAGCCGCCTGGTCGGGAGGCGTCGTCTCGTGAGGGCGGCGGAACATTTCTTCTTCGCTGCTTCCCAGCGGACTGGTCTGTTGTTGCTGGCGAGCGGGCTGATTGATAGCTCCTCTCAGTGGTCGGCTGCAGAAATGTTTTGGCTGCTTTTTCGTGTTCACATGAAAGATGAAAAGATGTGGCCGGCGTGTTTCTCTCACGCTCACTGATGGTGTGTGTGTGTGTGTGTGTGTGTGTGTGTGTGTGTGTGTGTGTGTGTGTGTGTGTGTGTTACATAAGTCTCTGCCCCTTGGGGCATATCCCCCACATAAAGAGAGACAATGAGGACCGTGACACTCAAATTGAAGGCCAACCACAACATGCATCTGTATTTGTTTAGCAAACAGACACAAACGAACCTTCGACTTCTTCTCTGTACAGATGTGTACACACACGCACACACGCATATGCATATTAATGAATACATGCAAAACAACTAAGAAACACTCCCACACACACACACGCACACACACACATACAGATCAATGCATGCAAAACAACTAAGAAACACACACACACACACACACATACAGATCAATGCATGCAAAACAACTAAGAAACACTCCCACACACACACACGCACGCACGCACACACATGCATATTAATGAATACATGCAAAACAACTAAGAAACACTCCCATACACACACACACACACACATACAGATCAATGCATGCAAAAAACAAAGAAACCACTCCTGAACATACACACGCACACTGGAAAAGAGTTTCCAGTGCTTTGTCAGGCTAAACTCTGTGTGTGTGTGTGTGTGTGTGTCAGTGGTCCCGTCAGGGGGTCGCTCTTGCTGTGGTCTTCACATCAACACCACCGCCCCAGCATGTCTTCTCTCCCCTTCTCTCATTCACACCCAAACCACCCACACACACACACACACACACACACACACAAACCACCCCCACACACACACACACACAAACCACACACACACAAACCACCCACACACACACACACAAACCACCCACACACACACACACACACACACACACGGGGGAGATCTTCTACCGCTCGTCTTTGCTCTGCACTGCCATTGACCAGAACCGGGTGATTCTCCAATCAGTCCGGGTCCAGCGGGTCCTTCCGGTCTCGACCGCGCCTCCTTTTTTCCCCCCTTATGTTCTTTAGGATCCTCTGCAACCTCCAGTGGGCCGTTAATCACTCTGTAATGGGATCAGAGAGCCGTTCTGGGTCGGCGAGCACCCGATCCCCGGTCCGGGACTCCTTCCTGTTCGGCACATGAGTTATGTGGAAGTGCATCCAATAAGTGAAACAAAAGCGGGCGTGGGGGGGAGGGGGGCGAGGGGGTGTTGGGCTCGGGGAAGTGATCGTCTTACCGGGAATCTGCCAGAATATGGCACCCCCGCTGCCACATCCGGGCCCCTGTGCCTGATAAACGCTCATCTCCGCTGCCCCCCCCCCCCGCGCGCACGCTCACTTATAGATGAACACACATGTAACCGGCGGTGTCTCGCGCGCGTCGTGTCTGAAGACTTGGCCCAGACCGGGATGAATTGGCCCAGACCGGGATGAATCGGCCCAGACCGGGATGAACCGGCCCAGACCGGGATGTCTTTGGAGGCAATCTCCGTTTATTCTGACAAAGGTCAAATAAAAAGAATCGAACCCACGGGTTAACAGTGACATGTACTCTTCTGCCCCTCTCGCGCGTATAACGTGAAAAGCGCGCGATTCTTCTTCGTCTGCTGCTTCTTCTTCTACTTCCTGGTGTGGGCAAACAACGAATTGGCACACTACCGCCGCTAGCTGGTATGGAGTGTGGATCAGACTATCAATTATTTACCTTACCCCCCCCAAAAAAACCCGCCCCCTCAAATCTTCTTAATTAAATTAGTCACTCTAACAAACCGACACAAGAATAAGGTGGGCGGCATCATTTATAGAGGACCCCCCCCGGGAAGTGACCGCTGGGGAACAGGAACTGAACACGCGTTCCGCACATGGACTCTGGAGGCACGGCGTGTCAGGTTAACAACAGTTTAGTAACACATATAATACACAGTAACACACAATTTAGTAAGACGCAGATTTTGTGCAATTGTAATACCCCATATTATGACGGTATAAATGACTGTTACCCTCGCACCAGGGGCGGAGCTACAGGGTGGCAACAGGGGTGGCAGCTGCCACCTCTGGGACACAGTCTTGCCACCCCATTTATAAATCAGATAATATTGTAACCGGTTATTTTCTTGCCCGGTGCGGGATTCGATACGGGGTGTACTGCACCACAAGGTGACGTCACTACCCGCTCGGCTAAAGGGTCAGACCCGTTAGCTAGCTAGGGGCTAACGTGTCTTATTAGTAGTTTACAGTCGTCACCCTCCCCGGAAGCGCGCCCTCGCGCTTTGTTCTTCCCGCGCTCCGAAGAGACTTCTGAGGATCTGCACACTTCCGGATCCCACCGCTGCCACCAATGTAACCGGTTATTTTCTTGCCCGGTGCGGGATTCGATACGGGATGTACTGCACCACAAGGCGACGTCACTAACCGCTCGACTGAAGAGTCAGACCCGTTAGCTAGGGGCTAACGTGTCTTATTAGTACTTTACACTATGGTTTAAAGTATATTTTATGTACATGCATGGTGAAGGTCAGTGAGACCCGCACCAAACTCATCTCAAACAGAAGTCGCCGATTTAGAATCCCCCCCTCCCCCCTCACAGGGGCGGATCTACAGGGTGGCAGCTGCCACCTCTGGGACACCGTCTTGCCACCCCAGGAAAAAAAACCTCTAGATCCACCGCTGCCTCGCACACGCGCAGAGTCGTTCGCGTGAGGAAGCTCTCGGGCCGCCAGGCAGTGTCGTGTGTCCGCTGGTGTGCCGAGTACAGGAGCACAACACATCTTGAGTCACTTCTTTGAAACAATGGCCTGTCAATAGCGGTCAGCTCTCTTTCAACGCGTGTTACCGCGAACACGTCTTCCACTTTGGCGAAGAACGAGAGCAGCTTCTCCCCTTCATCATCTTCGTCATCTTCGTCTTGCTGCCCTGCACCGCTATTAAGTCGACTGTTTATATTAACGCGTTGCGTTTTGCAAAACCGCATTAGCTGCTCTAAATTAGTCTGCATGTATCCCGCATGCCCGGGGGATTACTGCGTCGATCTGTATTTATTCCTGGTAATATGTTCCTCGTTAGAACACCATTATCAGTTGTAAACACTAACCCTCCCCCCCCCCTCTTGTGTAGTTGGTGGACAACAGCAGGTAAATCAATAAAGCTTTATTCACGCAGCACCGTTTAAACACATTTACACAGTGCTTCACAAAAGACCATAAAATGGATGATGTTCTGCATCGATATGAGAATAAACAAGCGGGACGTTTCTCCGTAGCAGCCATAAAGCTGCAATCCGGAACTTTTCTCCATTAATAAATGTTTACTGTCTCCACGTGTATGGTGGAGTCAGGTTCCATAACACCACCAGTCACCTTCACCATGGTTGGAGACGCTCTCCAGTCTCCGTATACCGCTGTTGAGATGTTGTGACCGGGTAGCAGGAACACTGGTGCAGCAGCAAACACGCACGTGTTGGAAAAAAGACTGAGACGTGATGCTGACGTCTCCATGACAACCAATATGACTGTACGACAGTGTTCCCATGTAGTGTGATGTAGTTTGTAATACACCAGACTGTGTTAGCTTTGGTCCCAGGATCCATTTTCACAAGGGTGGGAACTGTTTACTGCTGAGCTGACGGCACACCAGCCACAATGGCTGCTACACCCGGTTTGTAGTCCTGCTACACCCGGTTTGTAGTCCTGCTACACCCGGTTTGTAGTCCCAGAAAATCAGAGTCAACAGGTCTGTTTCTCTCTGCCTGCTACACCCAGCTACATCCCAACACTGCTCTACTGGAAGACTGACTGTCCACCACCACCACCACACCAACTCCACCTTTCACATGGGGGGGAAATAAACACTTATTAAAGCTGCAATCTCGAAGGGTTCCACTCTCCATTAGATTACTGTCTTTTGTTAGGTGACCATGTTTGATGTCTTCTCCTGGATCCCCACCTTGTCATGGTGGAGAAGCTTGCGTGTACCAATGATCCCAAGAGTTACGTCGTCTGGAGCTTGGCTCCTGGTAGGGTCACCCAAGGCGGATAGGTCAAGGGGGAGGTTCCAGACGGAGCACCGTCCAAGACCTCAACGGTGGAACTGGTGGAAGACGGCTCCAGGTCAAAACGGCGGTGAAGGTGGGTGAAGGCTGCGACGGAGGGTGGTCCCCCAATCGTCTTGGTTCTCCGCTGGACTCTGGCCACCCCCTGCCAAGGACCGCGTGGTGGCTGCAGGCGCATCAGCCAAGCTGTCACGCGCAGACGTCCTCCCATTATGTGGCTCCAGGATCAGTCTCTACACCCACCTGAGGAACCAGAGGGACCCAGAGGGAAGACGGTCATAACCGACCCCGAGTGACCGCTGATGATGATGGTGATGATGCTCTTTGATGCTTCTCTCTGGTTGGTCCACTGGAGAGGACGTTCCGCCATAGCCACTCTGGCGCACCAATCACTGCCGACTGAAGTAAAGCGTGTCAGTTCGTCTCATGCCGACGCCATTTTCTAAGATGCGAACGCTTTCATAAGGAGACACGTCCCGGGATCGACAGTGAGCTCAGTCAGTCGGCGATAGAGCGCGACGAGGCGGATATTTGTTCGTATGAAAACGTTCAAGATTATCCAACAAGTCCTCCAAACCCATACGACCACATAGGTCGTTTGTTCCTACTGCAGTGGTTATGGGGCTACATAATCCCCCTCATGGAGCTGGTAGGAACGTTAGTTTACAGCTGCTGTTTCCTCGGTTCGGGTTTACAGTGACGCACTTCCGCTGCGCGGGTTTTTTTGTTGTTGTGGTAATGGTGGAAGGAATAAATGGCGCACGTTGTGTAGCCCGAAAGAGAAAGTTGTCACGACTCCTGCTTGAGCTCCTCTACACTGCCCTCTAATACGACCCACAGGAGCGTTTCCTGCGCCTTGTGGGGTTTATCCTGCTTACAACGCCTCGTGGACAGGCTAATAAAGGTAAGTCGTCCGCAAATAGTGATCAGAACCGTGGGAGAACAATAGAATAAGTAGTCGGTGCGTTCTCCTGTTGTTTGGCCGTCTAGTGCAGTAACTAAGATTACTATTGGCCGTAGCTTTACCTATGAATAACGTTATAAGAGCTAACTTAACGTTAGCCACGAGTTAGAAAGTCCGCTAGCGTGGACATTATGTGACGTGTTAAACTTTGCTTTTATGAATATTCCTTCTCGCGAGGGGGAAGTGACGTGTCATAACTACGGAGGACCGCGAGGGAGCGAGACCCCGCGGCCTCACGAGGACGCGCCACACGTGCACATTTCTGCGCCTTAGACTTCATTCTGCTTAACTTAGAGACCTGTTGTCCTCATTCGCAGACACTCGTTTACGCGTTATTTACACGACCGCTAGAGGTCGCATAACTTTAGAACGTAAGTATAGATCGTAAGAAGCTGCTTGTACAAATGGGGTCGTTTTTTTGGGTGGAGGACAGTCTCAGATTATCACTTCCGGCCAATTACCCCACTCTTCCGAGCCGTCCCGGTCGCTGCTCCACCCCCTCCGCCGATCCGGGGAGGGCTGCAGACTACCACATGCCTCCTCCCATACATGTGGAGTCGCCAGCCGCTTCTTTTCACCTGACGGTGAGGAGTTTCACCAGGGGGACGTAGCGCGTGGGAGGGTCCCGCTATTCCCCCCAGTACCAACCCCCCCCCCCATTAGGTGCCCTGACCGACCAGAGGAGGCGCTAGTGCAGCAACCAGAACACATACCCACATCCGGCTTCCCACCCACAGACACGGCCAATTGTGTCTGTAGGGACCCCCGACCAAGCCGGAGGTAACGCGGGGATGTGAACCGGAGACCCCCGTGTTGGTAGGCAACGGAACAGACCGCCACGCCACCCGGGCGCCCTCAAATTATCACTTGAAGGGCGAAAAGTTGCGGATTGCCGCTTTAAGCCGGCATTCGGAGTCCCAGGCTCAACCACATCCTATTGAAAGAAACCACTTAAAGGAGCAGCAAGTGAAGGGAGCGCCATCTAAGCTGGGCGGAGAGGCCTTCACATGTCACATTCCTCCCCCAGCAGTCTGTTCGTGATGGGAAGAAACATGTGAGAGAGGAGCCACCGATCACCGAGACACAATGCCCTGCAGGGGCCGCCGTGCTCAAAACAAAACCATCCATCACCGCACACACACACACACACACACACACACACACACACACACACAGCCAGTACCGGCCCTGTTTATACGCCATTATCACGACTCCCTGAGAACTCTCTCCGGCTAATACGCCGCAAGCTAGATGACAGTGGATCACACATGAGGCTCGCGCTTGCAGATGCACGAAGGCCTCGACACAATCCTGCTGGTGTGTACACACACACACACACACACACACGCACACACACACACAGAGAGACACACACACGCGGAAGAGCGGCGGTCATGCAGAGGGCAGGCCTCGTGGTGGTACCTCCAGTGGAGTGGATAACATCGGTGGTTTGCTTTGAGGACCACAGATATGTTTAAATGGAAATGATTCTGAACAGCTGAACCACACCAGGACCACACACAGACCCGGTGACCACAACACGCCACAGCGAAGTCAGGCTGGGAAAACACACACACGCACGCGCGTCACGCACACACGCGTCACGCACACACACGTCACGCACACGCGCACAGACACACACAGACACACGGAACTGCCAGAATTCCTGACTCGCCATATCTCGAACTTTGAACTCCAGATGAGAAAGTACGTATTTGTGCTTGCATATATGTGTGTGTGTGTGTGTGTGTATGAAGGATGGCTGCGTGTGATTGGTGAACATCCAGTTTCTGGGGGGGGGGCTGTTTCTGGAAGGGGGGGGCTGTTTCTGGAAGGGGGGGGGAGGCTGTGGCCACTTCTAAGAATTCCTACACTTCAGACGTCCTGATCTCTTTGAGGTAAAATGGGATTTTCTTCTTTTCCGCGGTGATCCGGCTTCGGTTCTGGAAATGTCCAGTTGTACACTAAATAATGTTCTGATGCTGCTCCGTCTCTCACTCTCCTCCTTGTCCTGACTCACCTCCTTCATGTGTCCTCCTTTACCTTCTTCCCTCCTTCTCTGGCTCCAGCTTGCTGGCACCAGACATGATGATGACCAGATCACTCCACCATAAAACACTCACACACACACACACACACACACACACACACACACACACACACACACACTCACACATAATACGCATACACACACCACCGTAGTACCCTTATGCTAACACACACACATACACAATCACACATACACAAAAAATACACACGCGCACACAAACACACACGCACACAAATACAAACACATACAAACCCACAGATACACAAACACACACATACACACAAGCACACGTACACACAAACACACACACACACATATGTACACACTCACACATAATACGCATACACACACCACCGTAGTACCCTTATGCTAACACACACACATACACAAACAAACATACACACACGCACGCACACACAAACACACGTACACACACACACACAAACGCAATCACACATACACAAAAAATACACACGCACACAAATACAAACACATACACACAAACACACAGATACACACAAACACACACATACACACAAGCACACATACACACAAACACACACACACATATATGTACACACTCACACATAATACGCATACACACACCACCGTAGTACCCTTATGCTAACACACACACATACACAAACAAACATACACACACACACGTACACACACGCACAAACACACATACACATAAACACATGCGCACACACACATGCACACACAAACACACATACACATACAAAAAACATACACATAGACACAAACACACACGCACACAAATACACACACATACACTCAAACACACACAGATACACACACATACACACACAAGCACACAAAGACACATACACACAAGCACACACACACCATGTCTCCCTATACTTGTGGGGACCCTCTCATTGACTACATTCATCCCTAGCCCTTAACCCTAAGCTTAACCATGATAACTACATGGCTAACCCTAACCCTAACCCTTACCCTAACCTTAACCCTTACCCTAACCCTGACCCTTACCCTAACCCTAACCCTTACCCTTCACCTCTGATGAAGCAACGTCTAGTTGCGAAACGTTGGGTGTTTGAACTCCAATGCGCTCGGTTATCGCTTCTTTTTTTTAAAAAAAATTTTTTTCGATTAGAGTTGTGCTCCCACTTCTTTGATCGGATGATTGGCTCTCGCAACATTATTAATTTCAAAACGGCGGTGGGGGACTCTTTTCCTCGGCCGCTTGTCCGGCCCGGGGCGTGCTGGGCCGCTCGCCCGGAGGCGTCCGCGTGGTCGGGGACTTCGGCGGGGGCCGGGGGACGTGGTTTCGGCGGCGGCCGGGCCCGGGGCGGCGACCGGGACACCGGGCCGACGCGTGCTGAGGACTCTTTTCCGCGGCCGCTCGCCCGGCCCGGGGCGTGCTGGGCCGCTCGCCCGGAGGCGTCCGCGCGGTCGGAGACTTCGTCGAAGGCCGGGGGACGTGGTTTCGACGGCGGCCGGGCCCGGGGCGGCGGCCGGGACGCCGGGCCGACGCGTGCTGAGGTAAGAGCCCGCCACCAGTCTAATTCTTCTTTTTTTCAGGAGCGGACCGACGCATTGGAGTTAACAGGTATGAACGGACAGCCAACACACAGAGCACACGCACGCGACTTCCATCCACGACCACACATGTCCATCGCCACACACCCAACACATAGATCACGACATGCGCGCGTACACGCGCACACGCACACACCGCCTCACATGCGGACCGGATACCCTTGCACACGCACACAATCTCGGCAGCCACTCACCTACAGACCCATCCAGCCGTCGACCCCAGAAACTAGACACAACAGCAAACGGTATTATAGGCTCATTCAGGCCACATACCACAAACGTGTCATAGATGAGGCCATAGCCACGAAAACATTTCCCCCCGGTATGATGAGACAAGTTAACAAACTCACGGCCTTCATCAAACCGGCAGCTCCCACACAACACACACACAACAGAGTGGCAGAAAACACCATCACCTGGATGGAAAACAACATGGCCATTTTACAGGAACATTACCGGGCCACTATGGCAACCTTCACTGACACACCCAAAGATGCCTTAGCCCTCCGGATTGCTATTGGTTGGGCTAGGAAGAAATATGGCCAAAAACTCAAACAGGACACCATTCACACAGTAGAACACATCTTAGACATTCACCCACACAATCGCACACCAGCCGACCCACAACCCTGCCCCCCCCCTCCTCCCCCTCCCCGCGCTCATCACACACTCACCGCAAATACACAATCTCGGCCACTCATCCAAGGGGGGACAGAAGAAGACTTTCCACCCCTACCGAGGGCAAGGGCCCCATACAAACTATATTCACTTTACCTAGGTCCACGCACTTCCCTCTCCGAAGAAATCGCCCGCCCCACATCAATTGCCCCAACGAACCGACACTCACCACTCACACAGACGACGGCAACCTGCCAAACAGCAGACCAGCCAAAAAAGTCGTCACAGCCCTCCTCAGTCCCACTACCCATCACAACACACACAACACCCCAAGTAACCCCAACACCCACCACCCAACCCCGTAGCGGACCGCTAAAACCACTGACCGCCCTGCGGGACAGCCACGCTCAGGTCCATGCACCACTCCGGGCAGTAACACCACCACACACCACCCCGGACTTTGCGACCACCACCTTGGACGGACCCCTCAGGGAGTCTAACGTGGCCGTAACGACGGTGGACTCAATTCTTCCCCTCTCTCTATCCCCCACAGATCTCCCCGGCGGGCGGACCGGCTCGGTTGGGCAGCAAACCTCTCCCAGCCATCTCAAAAAAACGCAGGGTGAAAAGGGTGAAACAACCATGATGAGCGGGACGCAGAAGGTCGATATGGCCGCAACAAGAGCCCATTCTGAACCCTCCACCCAACAAGATGGTGGGGCCTTGCTGCCTGGCCACCCCGGTCCGCGGGCCGCGACACCAGAAATAGACAATCGGCTCCCCACACACCCGCCATCCCCTACCACACCGTTTGCCCGGGTGCTGGGCACACCCCCCCTCCGCCAATCTCCATTCAGACCCACCTGCCACATAGCGAGAGCGCACCTTAAAATAACAGCCTGGCATTTTAAACCCCGTAGACCCATCATTATCCTTGGTGATTCAAACATCAATAGGATCCCCCCTCACCACAACCCCGACATACAACTCGACAGTTATCCGGGAGCCACGCTGTATACTTTTCTGAAAGTATGCGAAAAGGCACCGATTTACCCGGGCACCAAAATCGCGGTATTCTCAATTGGCCTCAACAACAGGGACCGGGACGCAAAACAAACCTCCATAAAACAGCTCAGAGCACTTTATAGACAGGCCAAAATCACCTTCCCAAATGCAGACATTTACTTCCCCATTATAAATTACTCCTCACGGCTCCCGCCAACCCACCGGGACAATTTGAAAATCATTAACAACACCATAGCCACACACCTCCCCTTCCTGGCAGAAATCCCACATGACACCTTCACCACGGAAAAAGATAACCTCCACTGGACAGCGTCCACAGCCCGCAATATCTTCCAACATTGGTGCAAACAATTAAATTTAACGTCGGCCTGAAGCCTAACCGGGCACGGGACGAGCACACCCCAGCATACCCACGACCGGACACACACCGCAATCGGGACCTGGTCTGGAATTCAGAATCACAAATCTGTAATCTGGCAACATTGTTCACTCCCACCACACCACAACGCCATCTCCTGGAGAGGGGGCTCACCTTCATCCCACGCCCCACCAACTTTGACTGGGAGCAACTTCAAAGGGACCTACACAATTACCACAGACGATTAAAACTCAAAAATTATTTCCATCCCGACTCCCAACAACAACGACAACACAAACAATTCAGCCACCCGTCCACCTGGGAACCGGACAACACCACCCTAGACCCGGAAACACAACACCTCATCCTCCAAGATAGACTGACTCTACGCCGCTATCGTCCCCCGGCGGATGTCCCAGACAACCTACCGGGGGCCGAACGCGCAGCGCTCAAACAACTAATCCATCACCCCAACATCATTATCAAACCGGCAGACAAAGGCAGCAAAATTGTAATCATGGACAGACAACAATACTCACTGGAGGCGAACAGACAGCTAAACAACACCACCTACTATAGACCCCTGGACGATACAATACAACCCCAGACCCAAATTCAAATCCGGACCATTATTCAATCGCTACATAACAAAAAATACATTTCGGCCAAACAAAAACACTATCTATTCGGACCACAGAACCCACGACCCCGCTATTTTTATCTCCTACCAAAAATCCACAAAGAGCCACAAACTTGGACCGTTCCCTTTGAGGTTCCTCCCGGCCGCCCTATAGTCTCGGACTGCAATAGCGCCACCTACCACATTAGCCAATACATCGACCACTTCTTGGGCCCTCTCTCCACCCGACACCCCAGCTACATTAAAGACACATACCACTTCCTGGAAATCATCCGCTCCATGGCCGTCCCCGCCAACGCGTATTTATTCACAATTGACGTTGATAGCCTGTATACCAATATTAACACACAACTGGGTTTACAAGTCATCTCATCCGTTTTTTCTCGCAACCCGGACGACACACGACCGGATGCGGAAATCCTTCAACTCCTAGAGTTGTGCCTGAAAAACAACGACTTCCTATTCAATAATCAATATTATCTCCAGGTGACCGGGACGGCCATGGGCCAGAGATTCGCACCATCCTATGCCAACCTCTACATGAGTGAATGGGAGCGAGAGGCCTTGGACAAATGCCCCCTAAAACCCACCCTCTACCTTCGGTTTTTAGACGACATTTTCGGAATCTGGCCACACGACCTGGCACAATTCTCAGACTTTATCCACATTCTCAATAATCATCACCCCTCCATCAAAATCAAACACACCATAGAATCGGAACAAATCAACTTCCTGGACACCACAGTCTATTTCAGGCCACTCGACTCCACACAGAAAACACTCCAGACCAAAGTTTATTTCAAACCAACGGACACACACTCACTATTACACAAATATAGTTACCATCCAAGACACACGTTCAAAGGCATAGTCAAATCACAACTCATCCGTTTCCATCGCATTTGCTCAGACATCTCAGATTTCCACTCAGCCACCCACATTCTGTTCAAAAGCCTCCGTAAACGAGGCTACTCCAAACGCTTCCTCCGCACCATTAAAAGCAACACCTTGGCTCCTCCCGTTCCCATTCGCTCATCACCCCCCCATCGGCCCCAGCCCCCGCCAACCCAGGTTCCCAGATCCGAGCTGCCTCCACCCTCTTCCCCCTACCTGAACCAAGGCCGGGATCCTCTAAACCCCAGCCCTGACACCCCCTCCCACCCTTATCCTGATCTTAACCACCCCCAACCCCATCCTTATCCTAACCATAACCCTAACCATAACCCCAACCCTAACCATAACCCTAACCATAACCCCAACCCTAACCATAACCCCAACCCTAACCCTAAACTTAACCATGACCCTACCCCCGGTCCTTATCCTGAACCTAACTCTTCCCCCTTCCCCAATGAAGGCCTGCATCCCAACCCCCCTGTAGCGAGAGGCAGCTCGGGCCCACAACACACCGCCACAATTAGTTCACACCTCAACCCTACCCCGCCGCGGCACTTCATACCTCTCATCTCCACCTTTTCACACAAAATAACCGGTCTCCACCATGCCATAAAGAACAGTTTCTCCAGTCTACAGTCCCAGCACCCGGCTTTCCACAACAATAAAATCATATCCGCTTACAGAAAAAACAAGAGCCTCCACAACATACTGGTCAAATCACAATTCTCCGATCACAGACCCACACCCCAATTACAATATGCACACCACTACAGAAACAGAAAATACATCCACAACCCACACACCAACACAGCTATGCCCACCTTGGGCTCATTCTCCGTCAACACCACAAACGTCGTTTACATCATCACATGCACCCTCTGCGACAAACACTACATTGGGGAAACCCGACACTCGATACATACACGACTCTCACAACACATACACAACATCATGGTAGGCAAACTTCGTACCCCCCTAATCACACACTTCCAAACGCACCCCTCCTCCCACCTCATCATCTCTGGCCTTGAAAACAACGATCACTGGACCGTGGGGCAGAGGAAGAGAGCGGAAAAACAGTGGATCCACAAGCTCCGGACGACCGCACCGGGAGGCCTCAATGATGACGTTTAATTACGCCGGCCCCTGTTTGCTCATGTCCATGCATCCGCCAACAACCATCTTTATCCATTGGGGGGACTAGTTCAGACACCGTAGGCCAGTGCAAATAAAGTCAATTACCGACACCCCAAACCCCAACCCTAACCCAACCCTAACCTTAACCCTTACCCTAACCCGAACCCAAACCTTACCCTAACCTTAACCCTTACCAAAACCCTAACCTTGACCCTTACCCTAAACTTAACCTTAACCCTTACCCTAACCTTAACCTTAACCCAATCCCAATTCTAACCTTAACTCTAGACCCAAGTGCTAACCCTAAAATAGACCCTCTTCCTCATGGGGACCCATAAAATGTCCCCACAAGGTAGGTGGTTTCAGGCTTTTCTATCCTAATGCTGTCCCCGTTAGGATAGAAAAACCTGGTACACACACACACACACACACACACACACACACACACACACACACACACACACACACACACACACACACACACACACACACACAGTACAGCTGGCTGTCAGGTCCTAAAGCTCGCTAAGGGGTCTATAAGTACTGAAGGCTTCCTTTCCTCTGTGTGTGTGTGTGTGTGTGTGTGTGTGTGTGTGTGTGTGTGTGTGTGTGTGTGTGTGTGTGTGTGTGTGTCGTACAGAGGGAAAGAACGAGTGAGAGAGCAGGAGGGAGAGAACGGGAGAGATAGAGAGAGATAGAGTGAGGGAGAGAGAGTGGGGGGGGGGGAGAGAGAGAACGGGAGAGAGAGTGGGGGGGGAGAGAGAGAGAGAGAACGGGAGTGAGAGAGAGCGGGAGAGAACGGGAGAGAGAGAGTGAGGGAGAGAGAGAGTGAGGGAGAGAGAGTGAGGGAGAGAGAGAGTGAGAGAGTGAGGGAGAGAGAGAGAGAGAGAGAGAGAGAGAGAGAGAGAGAGAGAGAGAGAGAGAGAGAGAGAGAGAGAACGAGAGAGAACGAGAGATAGAGTGAGGGAGAGAAAGAGAGAGAGAGAGAGAACGGGAGAGAGAGAGAGAGTGAGGGAGAGAGAACGGGAGTGAGAGAGAGAGCGGGAGAGAACGGGAGAGAGAGAGTGAGGGAGAGAGAGATTGAGAGAGTGAGGGAGAGAGAGAGAGATAGAGGGAGAGAGAGAGAGAGGGAGAGAGAGTGAGGGAGAGAGAGAGTGAGAGAGAGAGAGTGTTGAGGCGCATGGAAGAGTGAGCGTATGGAGAGAGAAACTATATCTCATTGTTTATGTGCTCTGATGGGGATTAGAATATATGTTTGTGTAAGTGAACATATAATTCACCTACTTATGGTCTACCAAGTCCCCTTTCTCTCTCTCTGAGGCTGCTCAGCCCCCCCAAAAGCCCAATAGTGTACCCCAAACTTAGAACAGATCATAGGTACACACACACACTGAGCATTCCTCCCTCTGTTTAGACACAAACACGCGTTTCCTCTCTCAGACATTAGCATATCGAGCGGGCTTGTCTCTCAGACATTAGCATATCTTGCGGGACGTCTCTCATACATTAGCATATCTGGCGGGATGTCTCTCAGACATTAGCATATCTAGCGGGATGTCTCTCAGACATTAGCATATCTAGCGGGCTTGTCTCTCAGACATTAGCATATCTGGCGGGCTTGTCTCTCAGACATTAGCATATCTTGCGGGACGTCTCTCATACATTAGCATATCTGGCGGGATGTCTCTCAGACATTAGCATATCTAGCGGGATGTCTCTCAGACATTAGCATATCTAGCGGGCTTGTCTCTCAGACATTAGCATATCTGGCGGGCTTGTCTCTCAGACATTAGCATATCTAGCGGGATGTCTCTCGGACATTAGCATATCTAGCGGGCTTGTCTCTCAGACATTAGCATATCTAGCGGGCTTGTCTCTCAGACATTAGCATATCTGGCGGGCTTGTCTCTCAGACATTAGCATATCTAGCGGGATGTCTCTCATACATTAGCATATCTAGCGGGATGTCTCTCAGACATTAGCATATCTAGCGGGCTTGTCTCTCAGACATTAGCATAACTGGCGGGCTTGTCTCTCAGACATTAGCATATCTGGCGGGCTTGTCTCTCAGACATTAGCATATCTAGCGGGATGTCTCTCAGACATTAGCATATCTAGCGGGCTTGTCTCTCATACATTAGCATATCTAGCGGGCTTGTCTCTCAGACAGCATATCTGGCGGGATGTCTCTCAGACATTAGCATATCTAGCGGGCTTGTCTCTCAGACATTTGCATATCTAGCGGGCTTGTCTCTCAAACAGCATATCTGGCGGGATGTCTCTCAGACATTAGCATATCTAGCGGGATTGTCTCTCAGACATTAGCATAACTGGCGGGCTTGTCTCTCAGACATTAGCATATCTGGCGGGCTTGTCTCTCAGACATTAGCATATCTAGCGGGCTTGTCTCTCAGACATTAGCATATCTGGCGGGCTTGTCTCTCAGACATTAGCATATCTAGCGGGATGTCTCTCAGACATTAGCATATCTAGCGGGCTTGTCTCTCATACATTAGCATATCTAGCGGGCTTGTCTCTCAGACAGCATATCTGGCGGGATGTCTCTCAGACATTAGCATATCTAGCGGGCTTGTCTCTCAGACATTAGCATATCTGGCGGGCTTGTCTCTCAAACATAAGCATATCTAGCGGGATGTCTCTCAGACATTAGCATATCTGGCGGGCTTGTCTCTCAGACATTAGTATTGTATTTTTAAATCACGTCAGGACACAGCGCTGTCGCTCGACACAACCTCTCCGTGGCATTCTTTATTTAGACTGACACAACATCAAAGGCAGACCCGATCAAACAACCCAGAGCCCGCAGGCATCACCAATCGATCCCAGCACAATAGAACAGCAACAAATCAAATGCAGCACTGTCGATGTGTGCAGACATAACAATTAGCATATCTGGCGGGCTTGTCTCTCAAACATAAGCATATCTAGCGGGCTTGTCTCTCAGACATTAGCATATCTGGCGGGCTTGTCTCTCAGACATTAGCATATCTAGCGGGATGTCTCTCAGACATTAGCATATCTGGCGGGCTTGTCTCTCAGACATTAGTATTGTATTTTTAAATCACGTCAGGACACAGCGCTGTCGCTCGACACAACCTCTCCGTGGCATTCTTTATTTAGACTGACACAACATCAAAGGCAGACCCGATCAAACAACCCAGAGCCCGCAGGCATCACCAATCGATCCCAGCACAATAGAACAGCAACAAATCAAATGCAGCACTGTCGATGTGTGCAGACATAACAATTAGCATATCTAGCGGGATGTCTCTCAGACATTAGCATATCTAGCGGGATGTCTCTCATACATTTGCATATCTAGCGGGATGTCTCTCAGACATTAGCATATCTAGCGGGCTTGTCTCTCAGACATTAGCATAACTGGCGGGCTTGTCTCTCAGACATTAGCATATCTGGCGGGCTTGTCTCTCAGACATTACCATAACTGGCGGGCTTGTCTCTCAGACATTAGCATATCTGGCGGGCTTGTCTCTCAGACATTAGCATATCTAGCGGGCTTGTCTCTCAGACATTAGCATATCTGGCGGGCTTGTCTCTCAGACATTAGCATATCTAGCGGGATGTCTCTCATACATTAGCATATCTAGCGGGCTTGTCTCTCAGACATTAGCATATCTGGCGGGCTTGTCTCTCAGACATTAGCATATCTAGCGGGATGTCTCTCAGACATTAGCATATCTAGCGGGCTTGTCTCTCATACATTAGCATATCTAGCGGGCTTGTCTCTCAGACAGCATATCTGGCGGGATGTCTCTCAGACATTAGCATATCTAGCGGGCTTGTCTCTCAGACATTAGCATATCTGGCGGGCTTGTCTCTCAAACATAAGCATATCTAGCGGGATGTCTCTCAGACATTAGCATATCTGGCGGGCTTGTCTCTCAGACATTAGTATTGTATTTTTAAATCACGTCAGGACACAGCGCTGTCGCTCGACACAACCTCTCCGTGGCATTCTTTATTTAGACTGACACAACATCAAAGGCAGACCCGATCAAACAACCCAGAGCCCGCAGGCATCACCAATCGATCCCAGCACAATAGAACAGCAACAAATCAAATGCAGCACTGTCGATGTGTGCAGACATAACAATTAGCATATCTAGCGGGATGTCTCTCAGACATTAGCATATCTAGCGGGCTTGTCTCTCAGACATTAGCATATCTGGCGGGCTTGTCTCTCAGACATTAGCATATCTAGCGGGATGTCTCTCAGACATTAGCATATCTGGCGGGCTTGTCTCTCAGACATTAGTATTGTATTTTTAAATCACGTCAGGACACAGCGCTGTCGCTCGACACAACCTCTCCGTGGCATTCTTTATTTAGACTGACACAACATCAAAGGCAGACCCGATCAAACAACCCAGAGCCCGCAGGCATCACCAATCGATCCCAGCACAATAGAACAGCAACAAATCAAATGCAGCACTGTCGATGTGTGCAGACATAACAATTAGCATATCTGGCGGGCTTGTCTCTCAAACATAAGCATATCTAGCGGGCTTGTCTCTCAGACATTAGCATATCTGGCGGGCTTGTCTCTCAGACATTAGCATATCTAGCGGGATGTCTCTCAGACATTAGCATATCTGGCGGGCTTGTCTCTCAGACATTAGTATTGTATTTTTAAATCACGTCAGGACACAGCGCTGTCGCTCGACACAACCTCTCCGTGGCATTCTTTATTTAGACTGACACAACATCAAAGGCAGACCCGATCAAACAACCCAGAGCCCGCAGGCATCACCAATCGATCCCAGCACAATAGAACAGCAACAAATCAAATGCAGCACTGTCGATGTGTGCAGACATAACAATTAGCATATCTAGCGGGATGTCTCTCAGACATTAGCATATCTAGCGGGATGTCTCTCATACATTTGCATATCTAGCGGGATGTCTCTCAGACATTAGCATATCTAGCGGGCTTGTCTCTCAGACATTAGCATAACTGGCGGGCTTGTCTCTCAGACATTAGCATATCTGGCGGGCTTGTCTCTCAGACATTACCATAACTGGCGGGCTTGTCTCTCAGACATTAGCATATCTGGCGGGCTTGTCTCTCAGACATTAGCATATCTAGCGGGCTTGTCTCTCAGACATTAGCATATCTGGCGGGCTTGTCTCTCAGACATTAGCATATCTAGCGGGATGTCTCTCATACATTAGCATATCTAGCGGGCTTGTCTCTCAGACATTAGCATATCTGGCGGGCTTGTCTCTCAGACATTAGCATATCTAGCGGGATGTCTCTCAGACATTAGCATATCTAGCGGGCTTGTCTCTCATACATTAGCATATCTAGCGGGCTTGTCTCTCAGACAGCATATCTGGCGGGATGTCTCTCAGACATTAGCATATCTAGCGGGCTTGTCTCTCAGACATTAGCATATCTGGCGGGCTTGTCTCTCAAACATAAGCATATCTAGCGGGATGTCTCTCAGACATTAGCATATCTGGCGGGCTTGTCTCTCAGACATTAGTATTGTATTTTTAAATCACGTCAGGACACAGCGCTGTCGCTCGACACAACCTCTCCGTGGCATTCTTTATTTAGACTGACACAACATCAAAGGCAGACCCGATCAAACAACCCAGAGCCCGCAGGCATCACCAATCGATCCCAGCACAATAGAACAGCAACAAATCAAATGCAGCACTGTCGATGTGTGCAGACATAACAATTAGCATATCTAGCGGGATGTCTCTCAGACATTAGCATATCTAGCGGGCTTGTCTCTCAGACATTAGCATATCTGGCGGGCTTGTCTCTCAGACATTAGCATATCTAGCGGGATGTCTCTCAGACATTAGCATATCTGGCGGGCTTGTCTCTCAGACATTAGTATTGTATTTTTAAATCACGTCAGGACACAGCGCTGTCGCTCGACACAACCTCTCCGTGGCATTCTTTATTTAGACTGACACAACATAAAAAGGCAGACCCGATCAGACAACCCAGAGCCCGCAGGCATCACCAATCGATCCCAGCACAATAGAACAGCAACAAATCAAATGCAGCACTGTCGATGTGTGCAGACATAACAATTAGCATATCTAGCGGGATGTCTCTCATACATTTGCATATCTAGCGGGATGTCTCTCAGACATTAGCATATCTAGCGGGATGTCTCTCAGAAATTAGCATATCTGGCGGGCTTGTCTCTCAGACATTAGCATATCTAGCGGGCTTGTCTCTCAGACATTAGCATATCTGGCGGGCTTGTCTCTCAGACATTAGCATATCTAGCGGGATGTCTCTCAGACATTAGCATATCTAGCGGGCTTGTCTCTCATACATTAGCATATCTAGCGGGCTTGTCTCTCAGACAGCATATCTGGCGGGATGTCTCTCAGACATTAGCATATCTAGCGGGCTTGTCTCTCAGACATTAGCATATCTGGCGGGCTTGTCTCTCAAACATAAGCATATCTAGCGGGATGTCTCTCAGATATTAGCATATCTAGCGGGCTTGTCTCTCAGACATTAGCATATCTAGCGGGATGTCTCTCAGACATTAGCATATCTGGCGGGCTTGTCTCTCAGACATTAGTATTGTATTTTTAAATCACGTCAGGACACAGCACTGTCGCTCGACACAACCTCTCCGTGGCATTCTTTATTTAGACTGACACAGCATCAAAGGCAGACCCGATCAAACAACCCAGAGCCCGCAGGCATCACCAATCGATCCCAGCACAATAGAACAGCAACAAATCAAATGCAGGTCTGTCGATGTGTGCAGACATAACAATTAGCATATCTAGCGGGATGTCTCTCAGACATTAGCATATCTGGCGGGCTTGTCTCTCAGACATTAGCATATGTAGCGGGCTTGTCTCTCAGACATTAGCATATCTAGCGGGCTTGTCTCTCAGACATTAGCATATCTAGCGGGCTTGTCTCTCAGACATTTGCATATCTGGCGGGCTTGTCTCTCAGACATTAGCATATCTAGCGGGATGTCTCTCAGACATTAGCATAACTGGCGGGCTTGTCTCTCAGAGATTAGCATATCTGGCGGGCTTATCTCTCAGACATAAGCATATCTGGCGGGCTTGTCTCTCAGACATTAGCATATCTAGCGGGATGTCTCTCATACATTTGCATATCTAGCGGGATGTCTCTCAGACATTAGCATATCTAGCGGGCTTGTCTCTCAGACATTAGCATAACTGGCGGGCTTGTCTCTCAGACATTAGCATATCTGGCGGGCTTGTCTCTCAGACATTAGCATATCTAGCGGGCTTGTCTCTCAGACATTTGCATATCTGGCGGGCTTGTCTCTCAGACATTAGCATATCTAGCGGGATGTCTCTCAGACATTAGCATATCTAGCGGGCTTGTCTCTCAGACATTAGCATATCTGGCGGGCTTGTCTCTCAGACATTAGCATATCTAGCGGGATGTCTCTCGGACATTAGCATATCTAGCGGGCTTGTCTCTCAGACATTAGCATATCTAGCGGGCTTGTCTCTCAGACATTAGCATATCTGGCGGGCTTGTCTCTCAGACATTAGCATATCTAGCGGGATGTCTCTCATACATTTGCATATCTAGCGGGATGTCTCTCAGACATTAGCATATCTAGCGGGCTTGTCACTCAGACATTAGCATATCTGGCGGGCTTGTCTCTCAGACGTTAGCATATCTAGCGGGCTTGTCTCTCAGACATTAGCATATCTGGCGGGCTTGTCTCTCAGACATTAGCATATCTAGCGGGATGTCTCTCATACATTTGCATATCTAGCGGGCTTGTCTCTCAGACAGCATATCTGGCGGGATTGTCTCTCAGACATTAGCATAACTGGCGGGCTTGTCTCTCAGACATTAGCATATCTGGCGGGCTTGTCTCTCAGACATTAGCATATCTAGCGGGCTTGTCTCTCAGACATTAGCATATCTGGCGGGCTTGTCTCTCAGACATTAGCATATCTAGCGGGATGTCTCTCAGACATTAGCATATCTAGCGGGCTTGTCTCTCATACATTAGCATATCTAGCGGGCTTGTCTCTCAGACAGCATATCTGGCGGGATGTCTCTCAGACATTAGCATATCTAGCGGGCTTGTCTCTCAGACATTAGCATATCTGGCGGGCTTGTCTCTCAAACATAAGCATATCTAGCGGGATGTCTCTCAGATATTAGCATATCCAGCGGGCTTGTCTCTCAGACATTAGCATATCTAGCGGGATGTCTCTCAGACATTAGCATATCTGGCGGGCTTGTCTCTCAGACATTAGTATTGTATTTTTAAATCACGTCAGGACACAGCGCTGTCGCTCGACACAACCTCTCCGTGGCATTCTTTATTTAGACTGACACAACATCAAAGGCAGACCCGATCAAACAACCCAGAGCCCGCAGGCATCACCAATCGATCCCAGCACAATAGAACAGCAACAAATCAAATGCAGCACTGTCGATGTGTGCATACATAACAATTAGCATATCTAGCGGGATGTCTCTCAGACATTAGCATATCTAGCGGGATGTCTCTCACACATTTGCATATCTAGCGGGATGTCTCTCAGACATTAGCATATCTAGCGGGCTTGTCTCTCAGACATTAGCATAACTGGCGGGCTTGTCTCTCAGACATTAGCATATCTGGCGGGCTTGTCTCTCAGACATTACCATAACTGGCGGGCTTGTCTCTCAGACATTAGCATATCTGGCGGGCTTGTCTCTCAGACATTAGCATATCTGGCGGGCTTGTCTCTCAGACATTAGCATATCTAGCGGGCTTGTCTCTCAGACATTAGCATATCTGGCGGGCTTGTCTCTCAGACATTAGCATATCTAGCGGGATGTCTCTCATACATTTGCATATCTAGCGGGCTTGTCTCTCAGACAGCATATCTGGCGGGATGTCTCTCAGACATTAGCATATCTAGCGGGCTTGTCTCTCAGACATTAGAGTAACTGGCGGGCTTGTCTCTCAGACATTAGCATATCTGGCGGGCTTGTCTCTCAGACATTAGCATAACTGGCGGGCTTGTTTCTCAGACATTAGCATATGTAGCGGGCTTGTCTCTCAGACATTAGCATATCTAGCGGGCTTGTCTCTCAGACAGCATATCTGGCGGGCTTGTCTCTCAGACATTAGCATAACTGGCGGGCTTGTCTCTCAGAGATTAGCATATCTGGCGGGCTTATCTCTCAGACATTAGCATATCTAGCGGGATGTCTCTCATACATTAGCATATCTAGCGGGCTTGTCTCTCAGACATTAGCATATGTAGCGGGATGTCTCTAATAAATTAGCATATCTAGCGGGCTTGTCTCTCTGACATTAGCATATCTAGCGGGCTTGTCTCTCAGACATTAGCATATCTTGCGGGCTTGTCTCTCAGACATTAGCATATCTAGCGGGCTTGTCTCTCAGACATTAGCATATCTAGCGGGATGTCTCTCATACATTAGCATATCTAGCGGGCTTGTCTCTCAGACATTAGCATTCTGGCGGGCTTGTCTCTCAGACATTAGCATATCTAGAGGGCTTGTCTCTCAGACATTAGCATATTTAGCGGGATGTCTCTCGGACATTAGCATATCTAGCGGGCTTTTCCCTCCATTTTTCATTGAACACGTTTCACATACAGCAGTACAAACAAAGACAGTAGAAAAAAATAAAACGGAGACAAAAACAAAGAAAAGAGGATTACATTTTACGATGCCAGAGTTTGTGTTATGAGCAGCATATTAAATTCGTCTAGGAACTTAAAAGTCTTAATAGCTTGTTGTTTTTATTCTTTCTGCCAGCCTGTCAAGACGTCAGCGGCCCACACATGGCATGCCGCGCGCGGCCCGCAGGGGGCCTGCCGATTGGCTCGCTCAAACAGGAAGTGGTTTAATGGAGACCCCGACCCGGCAGCCCCCGCTTCTTTGCCTCTGCCACTCAAACACACCCGGGCCGCGTTTTTCTCCCCCCTTCCCTCTCTTTCCGCTGGCTGCACAGAGCGAGCTTGATTTAATTAGGTGTTTTCCAGTACTCAGGACTAATCAGAAGTGCGCGAGGAGGAGCGCGGGAGAGGTGGCGGAGGGATACGCCGGGCTGCTGCAGGTCAGGGGAGTAATGGAGGGCGAAGGCGGACTGATTGCGGGCTGAGTAGGTGGTCGCACGACATCGCGGCCTCAAAGCGAGCGACGCCATTGGCTGGCGGCCTCGACTTGTCCTCGGGTCTCTTCTGAGGCGCGCGGGGGGAACCGAACCGCGAGCGTTTTAGAGGTCCCTCAGATCACAGCTCATTAGTATCAGCATGTTTGCGTTGGACGGAAGTTTAATCAGAGAGTTAGAGGCTATTGGCTGGTGCCCCTCCCCCCCCCATGCTGATGAGGGCTGCATGCTGATGTGATAATTGATGTAATGTTTCTGGTACGTGGCGTCTCTGGGCACAGAGTGATTACACCAAACTTTATGGGAGCACGAGTGTTTATGTGTGTGTGTGTGTGTGTGTGTGTGTGTGTGTGTGTGTGTGTGTGTGTGTGTGTGTGCACACGAGTGTGTGTGTATGTGTGTGTGTGTGTGTGTGTGTATTCCATCTGTCGTATTTCATTTATGTCTTCTTACCCCAGCTGGAGACCTACTCCATCTAACCCTGTATGAACTCACAGTGTGGACAGGACTAAATGGTTACTGCTCTTAGCACCATACCACGCCACCATAGTGTGTGTGTGTGTGCGTGTGCATGTGCGTGCACATATCTATGTGTATCCATGTGTGTTATTTTTTCCAGCCCATTCCATAACTGCAGTAATGTTGTGTGAGACCATACATGTGCACACAGTCACGTATAATAAACAGTACTGTATCTCGCGTGTGTGTGTGTGTGTGTGTGTGTGTGTGTGTGTGTGTGTGTGTGTGTGTGTGTGTGTGTGTGTTGTTGTGTATGTACTCCTACTTATAAGCAGAGCCTATGAGAGTGCATGGATGTGCCTGCAAGCATGAATGTGTGTGTGTGTGTGAGTGAGTGAGTGAGTGTGTGTGTGTGTGTGTGTGTGTGTGTGTGTGTGTGTGTGTGTGTGTGTGTGTATGTCTGTGAGATAAGTGTGGTTGGCTGCATGCAGGCGGCCAGTCAGATGAGCCGTGGTCTGGGGACCAAGCCGCATGTTCTGCGGATGCTGGGCCCTGGGAACTCAACGCCCTTATTTTGCATAGCAGAGTAGTGAAAGGGGGAGCTAAAGTTACAACCACAGGCCCTGACAGAGAAATCACTGCTCCAATGTGACATTTATACACTCCGGTGTCCCCCCCCCTGCACCCCATCCTCCCCCCCCCTCACCCGTCATTACCCTCTTGACCGGAGGAATATCCAAAGACTTGTTCTTGACATCAACCGCAGGCCTGTTGTGTCCTTCTGCTCTCTTTCACTCTAACCACCACCACACTTGGCCCCTCTCGTGTGTGTGTGTGTGTGTGTGTGTGTGTGTGTGTGTGTGTGTGTACACACGAGTATATGAACATGTGTCCAAAACCATTGATTGCTTATGCGTCCAGTGTGCACTTACGCGTATATTTGAGGCCGCGTGTTGTGTTGCGTGTGTTTTGTGCGCGTGCACGTCTCCCGTGCTCGGCTCGCGTGCGACCGCTGCGCTCCCTCTCAGACTGGCGGTCTGGAGAGTTCGGAGGATATGACGTCACAGTGGGGCGATGTTGGGGGCTGACGTGTGTTTTGCGGCGAAGTCTCAATCTGGGCTTGTGACGCCGTCTGTTTGTTTGCCGAGGTCGTGCAAGTCGCGAGGAGGCCTCGGGTTGCCCCGTCCGCCGGAGCGAGCTCGGCGAACAGGAAACGGAACTGCAGCAACGGCCATCACCTTCCGGCTTGTGCTCTGGGCGCACTTTGGGACACTTAGAGGTCGACTCTTTTTGCGTGAACGTGCACATTAATGTGTGCGTGTGTGTTTGTGTGAACGCATGCACGTGTGCGTGCGTGTGTGCGCGTGTGTTTATGAATGCGCACGTGTACGTACGTTTCACGTGTGGGTATGTGATTCATTTTGCTCCACATAAGCGAATAAATGTCGTTAATGGCGAACCAACTCTGTGATGCGGCGGCGCTGCGGAGTCTGCTGGGCTCTGTCACGCGATCTGCTGCCTTGTCACCCACGAGAGAGACAGACGCATGCGCGCGGGGGGGGGGCGGGGTAATCGTTTTTCATCAACACTTGTCACAGAGAAAAGAAGAAAGATGGACAGAGAGAGATGAAAAGGAAAGAGAGAGAGAGAGATCTTCAAAGGATCTTTTTATCAGTTTGTCTGGGTGTAGAAAATTGGATTAATCTTCCTATTGTGTGTTTCTGCAGATCGTTTATCAAATGTGCAAGGCGAAGTATGCGCGCGCGCACGCACACACACACGCACACACACACGCACACACTCCGGCCTTGACGTGTTACTGGCAGCCGGCCCTCCCGCCCCAATTCATCCCGCGTCCAAATCACAACATCTGCTAGTGTGGTTTACCAGCCCTTCCCCAGATTACCTGGAAGAGCAGAAGAGGAGCTCCCCCACTTTTACTGGACCTTATTTCCTGCCTTCCTTACTGGACCTTGAACTGGATCTGTGCCTCGGTGCGAGACGAGAGCTGTGAATGAGATTCAGCAGGAGTTGTTCAATCAACCAGTCGGCGAGCCGCGGCCAAGTTCCCACATGAGGTTGACGAGGTCCTTTTTCCTCCGCGGCGGCGGCGGAGGAGGAGGAGGAGGCGGAGGAGGCTCCCCTCAGAGTTTATCCCGCAAAGCTGCGCTCCAGAGCGGCCCCGTCTCGCGTTTCATAAGCCCCCCGGGTGCCGGCCGCCTCGGCCCGCGGGCGCAGAGGTGGGATCGGACTCATAAACCGCTGGCGGGGGCCCCCGGCGCGCAACGTGGAGGCGTGATGAAGGACGAGGACGAGGCCTCGGGGCCCCCGGACCATTATCTCGGCAGATAATGGTAGCGCTTTACAACAAGGCGTACTCCATAAAGGCTTTACGAGTGGTTATTATTCACTCAATAGTTAATAACTCGTGTTTTAATGCGTTCGGTCGTAAAACGGAACACAGCGCATTCGTAAAAGGGATTATTTGGGTTGCCAGGTTGGGGCCGAGCCTCTGCAGAACGCTGGTTGCACAAACGGGGAAGAAGCGCTGATCATGAGCCGGACGTCGCCACGGCAACTGTATTTGTCGTCACTACTGTGCGACAGTCCGGATTTTTTGCTACATTGCACAGCTGTATTTATTTATTTTGGACCCCCCCCCTGTTTTCCCGGTGGTTTCTCCGCCCCCCCCCCTCTGCCGATCCGGGGAGGGCTGCAGTCTACCACATGTGGAGTCGCCAGCCGCTGCTTTGCACCTGACAGTGAGGAGTTTCGCCGGGGGGACGTAGCGCGTGGGCGGCTCACGCTATTCTCCCCAGTTCCGCCCCCCCCCACAAACAGGCGCCCCGACTGACCAGAGGAGGCGCTAGTGCAGCTACCAGGACACACACCCACATCCGGCTTCCCATCCGCAGACGTGGCCAGTCGTGTTTGTAGGGACGCCCGACCAAGCCGGAGGTAACGCGGGGATTCGAACTGGCGATCCCGTGTTGGTAGGCAACAGAATAGACCGCCACGCCACCCGGACGCCCTACGCAACATTTTTAAGTCGTTTTTATTTTTTCTATGCAGGCTCTCCGCGTGTGGGCTCCCAATCTGGCAACCCAGCAAGTCTTTCTGTTAACCCACTATGACGTCGTATTAGTGCGTTACAACGCATTGGCAGGTGAGTCATGGACGAGTAGAGAAGGACCTCCACGTGGCTCCCCGCTGCGCCGGGCGAGGGGAGAGGGGGGGAGGGGCGGCGGCGCTGCGTCCTAACGAGTCGTGCCTTTACGGGTGTGGGCTCAGCAAACAGGGGCGGCACGGTAATTGTGGCTGGCAAGTATTTCACTATAAACTCTTTAACACGAGGAGTCGTGTGAGCTTTGCGGGCTGCAGCGTGAGCCCAGCGGAGCTCCTCGGAACCGGCCTTGCTGAGACGGGGGGGGGGGAACCTGGCCGTAAGCCGGCTTGAGGACTTCTGAGCGGATTTATAGTTCCGTGAGCATTGTGCGGGGGTTTGCTGGTGGCGGGACGAGGGAAGAGGTGGGTAGGAGAGGCCACCGGCCCTCCAGGGTAGACCTCCACCCGGTATGGTGAGGGCAATTGAGGACACATATAAATGTTTGCTAAGGGGCGTCCAGGTGGCGTAGCGGTCTATTGCGTTGCCTAACCCACACGGGGGTGGCCGGTTCGAATCCCCTCGTTACCTCCGGCTTGGTCGGACGTTGGACGTGTCTGCGGATGGGAAGCCGGATGTGGGTATGCGTCCTGGTCGCTGCTCTAGCGCCTCCTCTGGTCGATCGGGGTGCCTGTTCGGGGAACTGCGGGGGGAATAGCGGGATCCTCCCACGCGCTAAGTCCCCCTTGGTGAAACTCCTCACTGTCAGGTGAAAAGCAGCGGCTGGCGACTCCACGTGTATGGGAGGAGGCACGTGGTAGTCTGCAGCCCTCCCCGGATCAGCAGAGGGGGCGGAGCAGAGACCGGGACGGCTCGGAAGAGTGGGGTAACTGGCCAAGGTCAATTGAGGAGAAAAAGAGGTAACACTTTAGTATGGGGAACATAAAAAAGCTTAATTACTAGTGAATTAGTAATGATCAAGATGTCACTTTAGTATGGGGAACATATTCTAAGTAACAGAAACTTAATTACTAGTGAATTAGTGATGATCAAGATGTCACTTTAGTATGGGGAACATATTCTAAGTAACAGAAACTTAATTACTAGTGAATTAGTGATGATCAAGATGTCACTTTAGTATGGGGAACATATTCTAAGTAACAGAAACTTAATTACTAGTGAATTAGTAATGATCAAGATGTCACTTTAGTATGGGGAATATATTCTAAGTAACAAAAACTTAATTACTAGTGAATTAGTAATGATCAAGATGTCACTTTAGTATGGGGAACATATTCTAAGTAACAAAAACTTAATTATTAGTGAATTAGTAATGATCAAGATGTCACTTTAGTATGGGGAATATATTCTAAGTAACAAAAACTTAATTACTAGTGAATTAGTAATGATCAAGATGTCACTTTAGTATGGGGAACATATTCTAAGTAACAAAAACTTAATTATTAGTGAATTAGTAATGATCAAGATGTCACTTTAGTATGGGGAACATATTCTAAGTAACAGAAACTTAATTACTAGTGAATTAGTAATGATCAAGATGCCACTTTAGTATGGGGAACATATTCTAAGTAACAAAAACTTAATTACTAGTGAATTAGTAATGATCAAGATGTCACTTTAGTATGGGGAACATATTCTAAGTAACAGAAACTTAATTACTAGTGAATTAGTAATGATCAAGATGTCACTTTAGTATGGGGAACATATTCTAAGTAACAAAAACTTAATTACTAGTGAATTAGTAATGATCAAGATGCCACTTTAGTATGGGGAACATATTCTAAGTAACAGAAACTTAATTACTAGTGAATTAGTAATGATCAAGATGCCACTTTAGTATGGGGAACATAAAAAACTTAATTACTAGTGAATTAGTAATGATCAAGGTGTCACTTTAGTATGGGGAACATATTCTAAGTAACAACAACTTAGTTTACAGTAATGTAACACTATGAACCCTTGTAGTTTTGTGTGTTGTTATGTAAGAACAGAGCATATTCATTAAGTGTTGGTAAGGGAGAATAACTCTTCTTGTGGTACTACCACCTTATAAAGGCCATACTAAGCAAAGCATATTGAGATGGTACTGCTAATAAGCAATAATTCTGAGGTTATAGAGGGAAAACTCATAGTTCATGGCTTACTGGCTGTATAATAAGGCCATGCAGAATAGGGCATTAATGAGTACGTAATAATGACCAATTAAGAGCCAATATGTTGCTAATTTGCATGCTAATAAGCACCTAATTAATGGTGACTACGTTCCCCATACTAGAGTGTTACCGAAAAAGAGGTAAATAAACAAGCAAACAAACAAATAAAATGTTTGCTAAGGGTTTTGTCATACTTTATTTATTTATTTGTTTACTCGCTTCTTTATTCTATTTTATTTATTTATTTATTTTTAATCTAATTTTGTTTTTATTTTTTATTATTTTGTTTCTTTGTTCATGTTTATATTTAACCTGTGGTTTGATTCTGTTTTTAATGTGGTTTAACTCTGCTCTGAAAAGGGGGCCTGCGGGACGGGGGTGGGAGTCGATAGAGGGGGGGGGCAGGATGTGGGTTAACGGGGGTTTTGGGGGAAAAATTTGTTGAAAAAAATTAATTAAAAAAAAGAAGACTTTAAACGATTAACGCAGTGTGAACATAGGAGGGCCACCGAATAACCAAGTAAAGAAACAAACAAACGAGCGGCTAACGACGCTGCGGAGCATCAGCCAAACGAAAGCTTTCATTTTATGCTTCATGCGCAACAAAACCCCCTGCCTGCGGAAAGTCGCGTTAATTTAATCCGTCTGATTGGGAGTGATATAAACGCCCGTCTTCGTGACGGAGAGAAAGGGCCCTCTTTAATTTGTGGTCATGTGGAAATGTGGCTGCAGGGGGGAAAAGAGACGCTCCAGAGTGAAATAAAGTGGAGAACGCGTTTCATAACGTGTAATTGCGGAGAGGAATGGGGTAACATGGGGTCAAACGGAGCAGCTCTCCGGACAGCATTGCAGATTCGGGCTTTAGCGGTGTGCATTTTACAATAGCAAGGAGGCAGAAACTGTCAAGTCCGTTTTATTTGTACAGCCCAGTATCACAGATTACAAATTGGCCTCGTGGGGGGGGCTTTACAACAACACAACATCCTGTCCTTAGACCCTCGCGTCGGATAAGGAACAACCCCCTAAAAAACCTTTAACGGGGAGAAAACATAGGAAGAAAGCTCAGGGGGAGCAGCAGAGGAGGGATCTCTCTCTCCCAAGACAAACAGCGTGCAGGGATGTTGGGTTTACACAACTTACACAATACAACACCGAACGAGGATAACAGAATTATAAGATATATGAAGACTATGATAGCATGGTGGTGCAGTGGTTAGCACGCGGTCGGGTCACAGCAAGAAGGTCCTGGGTTCGAGCCCCGGGGTAGTCCAACCTCGGGGTCGTCCCGGGTCGTCCTCTGTGTGGAGTTTGCGTGTTCTCCCCGTGTCTGTGTGGGTTTCCTCCGGGGGATCCGGTTTCCTCCCACAGTCCAAAGACATGTAGGTCAGGTGAATCGGCCGTACTAAATTGTCCCTAGGTGTGTGTGTGTGTGTGTGTGTGTGTGTGTGTGTGTGTGTGTGTGTGTGTGTGGGCCCTGTGATGGCCTGGCGGCCTGTCCAGGGTGTCTCCCTGCCTGCTGCCCAGTGACTGCTGGGATAGGCTCCAGCATCCCCGCGACCCTGAGAGCTGGGTAAGCGGTTTGGATAAAAGATGGATGGATGAAGAATATGATGAGGAGGATGCCAAGCGGTGTCCAGGTGGTGACCACCATCACCATGGAGACCTGGGAGGAGGACAGACTGTACTTGCACACAAGGGAGACTCACATCACACCGTTCACACACACAGAAGAGAAAGGAGAAGACATCATTCAGACAGAGAGAAAAGACATGTGAGAGAAGAGAACAGTATCAATAATCAATAATCTATACTCTATAATCTATACTCTATAATCTATACTCTACTCTATAATCTATACTTTATACTCTATACTCTATAATCTATACTTTATACTCTATAATCTATACTCTATATTTTATATTCTATGCTCTATAATCTATACTCTGTAATCTATACTTTATATTCTATACTCTATAATCTATACTCTAAAATCTATACTTTATACTCTATAATCTATACTTTATACTCTATAATCTATACTCTATAATCAATACTTTATACTCTATAATCTATACTTTATATTCTATACTCTAATCTATACTCTATAATCTATAATCTATATTCTGCACGCTATAATCTATACGGTATATTCTATACTCTATAATATATACTCTATAATCTATACTTTATACTCTATAATCTATACTCTATAATCTATACTTTATACTCTATAATCTATACTCTATAATCTATACTTTATACTCTATAATCTATACTTTATACTCTATACTCTATAATCTATACTTAAAACTCTATACTCTATAATCTATACTCTAATCTATAATCTATAATTTATACTCTATACTCTATAATCTATAATCTGGTCGGCAGAACAGTGGTTGGTAAAGTCATTGAGACAGAAACCGACCCGCCATGCAGTCCAGAATGTGAAGCAGTCAACTTAAGAGCAACTAATTGTAGGTTAAGGTAAAAAGATGAGTTTTAGGTTTGGATTTAAAGGCCTCCACAGACTCTGCTGTCTGGCGGCAGCAGGCGGGTTATTCCACCAGAACAAGCCCGGTAGGAAACGGCCCCGGCACCGGCTGACTTCTAATGATGTTCACAGGCAATTTCAAGACATGAATCAATGTGCACGATTCCACTGAAGAGAAAAGAAAACTCCTAACGTTTCCCTTTTCAAAACTACTTGGCTCTTGGCTGTTAGTGTTTAAATAATGGCTTCGTTGTGGCCGCACAGTTCAACCGCGGTTCGGAGACGGGCGTCCGCGTTGACCGCCACAACAACACGTTCGGTTTCATTCCAGCCCAGGTCCACGCCGTCCTCGCCGTCCTCACGTCTCCGTGTAGGAGCCGGGACAACCCCCCCGGCAAAATGTGCCACCAAGTAGATGCTGACAAGAACCTGTCGCTTCAAACGAGCAAGTTCTGCTTTCTGCCTCCGTCGACGATGCCCTCCACAGCTCCTCGTGACCTTTACGACGAGGCGGGACGCGTTTTGTGTGTTGCTCGAACGGATGAGCCGCCGTGCGTTAATTGCCGAGGGACTGCTTTACGAATTATCAAGCGGTGACGTGGTTTCACACACAACGCAGCCAGATGGGGGAAAATCCTCAGGGTGAGCGGAGCCCTCGTAAATGGACCGTGCAAAACGGAGGCCTCATTAACTCCTCCAGATCCAGAGCACCGGGACAGGAGGCCGCAGCGCTGTCCTCACGCGTTCCCCTTTGAAAAACCATTTCGGTCCATTTAACACATCACTGACTTGGACGTTTAAGACTGACGGCCAGATGACGCTGCTGTCCTGTGGTGACGTCTGGCGGCGACGCTTCACGCGTGCCCGATGCCTCGTCCACTCGTCCACCGCCGCCTCCTCTCCTCCGGGGCCTGTGAACATGTGTGCTGCCATCTTGTTTCACAGACCGGAGAAGCTGCGTACATCCGCGTCTCCCGAGCCGTCCCGGTCGCTGCTCCGCCCCCTCCGCCGACCCGGGGAGGGCTGCAGACTACCACAGGCCTCCCTCCCGTACATGTGAGGTCTCCAGCCGCTTCTTCTCACCTGACAGTGAGGGAGTTTCACCAGGGGGACGTAGCGCGTGGGAGGATCACGCTATTCCCCCGACCGGCCAGAGGAGGCGCTAGTGCAGCGACCAGGACACATGCCCACCCACATCCGGCTTCCCACCCGCAGACACAGCCTGGCCGAGCCGGAGGCGACACGGGGATTCGAACCGGCGATCCCCGTGTTGGTAGGCGACGGAATAAACCGCCACGCCACCCGGGAAAACAGTCATTTTTGCCCTCACAACCGATGGTAATTGAAAACACGGGTCTGTTTTACAACCACTAGCGATGGGAACAAACCCTCGTTGTAAGAGACCTGTCAATCAATCTGGGATTGACAGCAGCTTCCATTCCTGTGTTTTGTATTTCGGTAGCGGGGCGACCCTTTAGTTCACATTTGAATTGAGGACTGTACCCTTAATGACACTTTTAGCAATAAGATGTAATTAATAATGCAGCCCTGTCACCTGGCGGTCAGGGCCGCAGGCAACAAGGTAAATGTGCCGCTTCAGTGTCACCGTGGGCTAACCGGGCCCACGGTTCTTAATCCCAACAGCTAACACAAACTTGGATGCAAGAGGTACATTTGCTGCAAACGTAAAAGCACGGAGGAAATTCATTTAGCAGTGAGTTGGAAAGGCGTTCATCCACGAGCTCTGTTTATCATCACAAATATTTGGTTTTTTGCACTTCGTGTCATGTTCGTCTTTCGTTTGTTACGACGATTTAACGTTTGATTCGTAAAAATGACCTTGCTGATGAAAGCCATATAAAGCAGGAACTAATACATATTGAACACGATATCAAACCGTGCTGCGTGTCAACCGTCTGACTGGACGGCTTAATCGGTGTCTATTTATGATGGAGTAGCGCGTTAGCTTTCCCAAGAGTCTCCGCTTTTCCTCATTTTCTCCTCTTTCACTCCAACACTCCCACTCCTCTCCAGCTGCAGGAAACTTGGGAGGAGGGAAGTTGTAGTGAAGAACTTGATGACGCACCCTCAGCGTCCTTTAATACTATATTGGGCCCTTACAGGCTCTTACCGGCCCTGTGCTTTGCAACGCCGTGTTATATTGCCGTTAACTGTTTCCATTAAACTCGTGAGTTCGAAATCTGTCGCCACAGGCCTTGCTCGGTCGCCACTGATCTCAACACTGGCTGTCTTGGAAGAGGAATCCCCCCCCCTTTTTTTTCTCCCCAATTGTACTTGGCCAATTACCCCACTCCTCTGAGCCGTCCCGGTTGCTGCTCCGCCCCGTCTGCCGACCCGGGGAGGGCTGCAGACTACCACATGCCTCCTCCCATACATGTGGAGTCGCCCGCCGCTTCTTTTCACCTGACAGTGAGGAGTTTCACCAGGGGGATGTAGCACGTAGGAGGATCACGCTATTCCCCCCCAGTTCCCCCTCCCCCCCGAACAGGCGCCCCGACCAACCAGAGGAGGCGCCAGTGCAGCGATCGGGACACATACCTACATCTGACTTCCCCCCCCGCAGCCCAGATAGCAAAATTGCTGTGGCCCGGACCCGTCCCACACCTGACTTTCATCTTTCTTTCATCCGGCCCACATACTGCCTGGAATGATGGCAGTTGGGCGGTCCGCTCCAGTTAGCCAGATCTGGGCCAGAACCAAGCCATAGCAATGCCACGTGTGCCACATATTTGCCAAAGGTGGTCCATATTTGTTTTGTGATATTTGGGCCATATTCACCATTTACCACACGGGCCACTTCAGGGTCACATCCAGATGACATGTGGCCCAGAGCACCACATCTTTGCCAAGAAAGGCCCACATGTGATTTGGCATATTTGGGCCATATTTACTATTACACATGTGGGCCACTTCAGGCTCACATCCATTTTGTCAGGGCCAGAGGAAGGCCATCATTGCCTGAAGTGGCCCACATCCGGATGCTAACGGCCAGTTGTGTCTGTAGGGACGCCCGACCAAGCCGGAGGCAACACGGGGGTTCAAACCGGTGATCCCCGTGTCGGTAGGCAACGGAACAGACCACCACGCCACCTGGACACCCAGGAATCCTTTCTTTTGATGCCTCTCCCTGAGGTTTATCCCATTTCTATCCCTGTGAAAGTGGGGTTTTTTTGCCTCGTTAAGTTTTTCCTA